>NC_053491.1:92318232-92535732 GCF_905171775.1 Rana temporaria | reverse complement strand
CCCCTTATTGTGTATTTACTTAAATATACAAAGAGCTAGAAAGAGTTGTAAAAAGAAGAAGGAAAGAAAAAAAAACAGAGGAAAAAACACAAAAAAGAAAAGAAGGACTCTAAGTCCGTCTAGAATATAGTGAAGGGTGTAGGGGTTGATTCCCTTATTGTGTATTCACATTAAGTGTCAAAGGTAGGAGGGCAGAGGAGAAAAAAAAAAAAAAAAAAAAAAAAAAAAACGAGACGCGAGGGAAGGAGGGGGCCCCATAATGGTTCCCCCCAACGGTCTCTCTATTCCCCTCCACTCTCTCCCCCCCCACCACCCCCCTCCCTCCCCCTAGCCCTAAAATCCCTCCATCCCTTCCAAGTCCTTTCATATCTTGGCCCAGACTCTACCTGAAAGGACCATAACTCCTCCATCACTTGCATTTTATCAATTTCTTGGAGCCATTCCCCTATCGAGGGTACTCTTTTTTCCCTCCAGTTCCTAGGTATTAGTGCCTTGGCTCCGTTCAGTAGGAACGGGACCAAGGAGCCTCTGTATTTTTTCCTGGACATACTTGTAGTGTGGAACAAACATTCCCATGGGTCATATCTTATCTCATATCCACTGATTTTTTTAATCAGACCTAGTATCTCCCGCCAATATACCTGGATGAGGGGGCATTGCCACCATATGTGGGCATGAGTTCCCTCCATCCCACACTCCCTCCAGCATAGGGGGGACGCCTCACTGTTAATTCTGTGTAGTTTAGTTGGTACATAGTACCATTTAGTAAGTAACTTATAGTTGGTTTCTTTTACTTTTGCATCCATCGTTGTGGCCTGCACATATTCTAGCACCTGCCTCTTCTTCTTATTGGATATAGTTTGATTAAGTTCTATTTCCCAGCTTTCTATCATTTTCAATTTTCCTACCTCTATCTTGGTTGTCAACATCTTGTAGAGACTTGATATTCCCCTTTTCCCAGGTTCCTCTTGGGTCATAAGTTTTTCCCATTGATTTAGTTCATTCGTAGTTCGCAGGGGCTTCGACAAAGTGCCGACAAAATGTTGGACTTGTCTGTGTCTCCACCTATCTCCTGGGTACTGTCCGTATTTCTCTTGAAGTTCCCCCACCGGGCGCACTTCATTTCCTTTTATTATATCCTTTAATCTTGGAGTGTCTGAAGTTGCCCACTTCCGGAATAATCCCCCCTCCTTGCCAGGAGGAAAGAAATCCGTACCTGTAAGCGGCAACAGCGGGCTATTATAGGGCAATTTATTTTTCTTATAGACCTTATCCCATATTCTAAAAGTTTCTTTTGTTATTACTGGAGTGTCCAGGGGTAGTCCTCTATATTGCCTCGGTACCCATATTATATTTCCCAGCTCTTTCTTACTTAAACTTTCTTCGACTTCTACCCACTTTTTTTTACTTCCCCCCTCCCCCTGCGCCCAATCTGTAATCCTCCTCAGTACTGCCGCCTCATAGTACCTTCTGAAGTCTGGCAGCTGTATTCCTCCTTCCTCTTTAGATCTAATCAGAGTCTCCACTGCTATACGCGGCTTTTTCCCCCTCCATATGAAACCTCCTATTATCCTATCCAGGATTTTAAAATATATTTCTGGGATTTTTATCGGGAGTGTTTGAAAAATATAAAGAATTTTAGGCAGAATCATCATTTTTATAGTATTCACCCTTCCCCACCATGATACTCTATCTATCCTATATCCTTTTAAGTCTGATTTTACCTTATTCAGTAGTAGTATATAATTGTCTTCATAGAAGCACTTTTCCCTGCAGGACAAGTATATACCTAAATATTTCACCCTCCTTTGCTTCCATTTAAATGGATAGAGCCCCTCCAATTCCCTACGATCCTTTGGACTTAATGATATACTTAGTGTCTCCGTTTTGTCTCTATTAATTTTGAGATTCGAGATCTCCCCATACTGTTCATATTCCGCCATTATTTTAGGCAGTGTCTCCCTAGGGTTAGATACAAATAGCATCATGTCATCCGCAAAGGCGGATATCTTGTGCTCTCTTCTCTCTAGTTTTATCCCTTCTATGTCCTGATTCTTCCGTATTGTTTCCAATAAAGGCTCCAATGACAGGACGAATAGGATAGGCGAAAGCGGGCAACCTTGCCGGGTTCCATTACAAAGTGAAAAGCTATCAGAAAGGGTGCCATTCACCCTCACCCTAGCCGAGGGATCCGAATACAGAGCCCCTATCCACCTCAGCATACTTGGACCAAATCCTATATGGGATAAGTTTGCAAGCATAAATTCCCATTCTAGCCTGTCAAATGCCTTTTCGGCGTCTAGAGACAGGAATACTACTGGTTCTTTGTTCTTTTTAGCTTTTTGCAACAGAAATATTACTCTTAAGATGTTTTCTCTCGTTTCTCTCCCGGGTACAAACCCTGCTTGATCGTTATCTATCAGGCCTGTCAAGAGCGGCCTAATTCTCTCGGCAAGAATTTTAGAATAAATTTTTATGTCCACATTTATTAAAGATATCGGCCTATAGCTGGCACACAAGGAGGGGTCCTTATCTTCCTTCCCTATCAAAGTTATGTGAGCGTTCAGAGATTCCTTACGTATTGCCAAGCCCCCCCCTATTGAGTTCATGTACTTCTGAAAAAAAGGCACTAGTATCTCCCCAAACCTTTTATAATATAGTGACGTAAACCCATCGGGGCCGGGACTTTTCCCCATTTTGATGCTCCTAATCACTTGACTTATTTCTTCTTTTGTTATTTCTTTCTCTAAGTCACTTATTACTTCCTCTGCTAGGCCTGGGGTCTTCACCTTTTCTAAGTATTGTTTAATTTTTTCCCTTCTATTCTGAATTTCTATTTCCCCTTGCCCCTTGTTGACATTATATAGGTTTTGGTAGTAATCACAAAATGTTTTAGTTATCTCACTAGTGGAGTGTCTCATTTCCCCGTTTCTATCTTTTATTTTCAGAATAGAGTTCAGTGTGTTTCTTGGTTTTAGGGTCCTTGCTAGCAGACTCCCTGGTTTATTACCTAGAGCATAGAATTTATTATTCACATTATTAAAGATCCATTTCGTTTCCTGCTCCAGGAGGTCCCGGAGCTCTTCTCTCTTGCTAGTTAGGGCCCTTAGAACCTGCTCTGCCTGTATTTTTTTATGCTTCCATTCGAGGACCTGGATTTCTTCTAATAATGTTTGTTTCCGTACCTGTCTAATCTTCCTCCTCTTGACTTTCTCTGCTATCAACCGCCCTCTCACATATGCCTTGTGTGTTTCCCAGAGCGTGGCTGGATCGATGTTTTCTATATCATTTTCTTTGAAGAATGTACTCATATCCCTACCTAGATCATCGGCTGTCTTGGTGTTATTTATTAGGGACTCGTCTAATCTCCACACTGGACACCCATCCGGGATCTCCCCTACGTCTAAGGATAGTACCACTGGGGCATGATCTGACAGTGTTATAGATTTTATTTCTATCCTTGTCAGTCCTTCAAGCAGCCGATGATCTAGGAGGACATGGTCTATTCTTGAATAAGACCCATGGACCCCTGAAAAATATGTGTAGTCCTTATCTTTTGGATGGAAGATTCTCCAGGCGTCCACCATTTGCATCTGATATAATTTATGTTTAACCATTCTGAGATATTTCCCCTCCGATCTCAATGAGATCGGTTGAGTGTCTAATAGAGGATCAAATACAAAGTTTAGGTCGCCTGCCAGAATCACCATACCTTCTCTGAATCCTTCTAATTTATTTAAAATCTTTCTCAGATAGACGGCTGGCCTTACATTAGGACAATACACATTTACCAATGTGTACCTCCTATTCATAATTGTACCCTTGACAAACAGGTATCTTCCATCGGGATCAACCTCTGTGGCTTCTAGAGAGAACCCTGTGTTTCTATCGAGCCCTATTGCGACTCCCTTTGCCCTTTTATTCGGGGAATAGCTATGAATCCAAATGGGGAAATCCTTTGAGTTTAATCTAGTTTTTGATGTTATTTTTAGGTGGGTTTCCTGAAGGAACACTATTTTGGCCGAGAGTCTCTTCATCTCCTGTAGTATTTGATACCGCTTACTTGGGCTGTTTAACCCTCGTACATTGTATGTAGCAATCTTTAATGCAGCCATTTCCTATATTTCGCTTTTTTTTCCCCTCCTGAATAGGGAGGACATATCATATCTCCACAGGACATGAGAAACTCCAGGCCCTTTCTCAATATATATATAGACCAAACCATGCATCAAACTCATATCAAAGTAGGAAAACTTAATCCGAGTACCTTGAGACCATATATATAACATATACCCCCCACCCTCTCCCACCCTACCCCCAACACATTGAACCTCAATGCTAAGACTCACTCGGTCTGTGCCCATCCAGGCCACTTGCCGAGTGGGCCTTACTTTGGGATGTCTATCATGACCCCCCATTACCCAGGCCTCGTCCACTAAATTGGGACGGCTCCTGGTCCAGGGACGGCATATCAGCTCCATATTACCCCCTCCCCAAGTGACAGCCATTTATTCTTTGTCTAGATATTAAACCTACTACGATCCTTTAGCAAGAGGGAGACTGGGTAATGGGCAGGTAGAAGGCAGAGGGCAATCCCCGCGGGTCCTGATAACCAGCCCCCCTTGTTTCCCCGCCTCCCACCCCACCCCCCCGCATACCCATGACATTTTTGTACCTCTTACCTGCATAGAGCTTTTGTGATCAAGGTGAACTATCCCTTTTTAAGAGGTTAATCTAATTTTATGGAGATTGAGACAGGTGACGTGGGAACATGTTAGTTGTAGCAGATACAGATAGAGGGAGGCTATAATGTTGGATAGATTAGGGCCAGAGCAAGGAGATCGTGATATTGGAGTCTGCAAGAGGTACTGGGTATTGGCTTGGGCCTCAGCCCATTAGATTTGTGTGGAGTTATGTGGTAAATTTCTTTGGTGGACTGTTGGCATGTGCAAGAAGGTGGTTGTCCGTTTCCTTTTCATTGACCAGTTGCGTTCTTTTGTCCTGCAGAAGAAGCCTAAAATACTTATCCCGAAGGATCCGTCCTTGACAGATGCAAACAAGCATGGGGCAGGGGCAGAATCTCAGTTTTTTGATAAGGTGAGTGCAAATATTTCTTTGGGCTTTTTCTGCTGTTTGAAAAACATTGTCTCCTGTTACCTCATTTAGAAATAATACAGTTCTACATTTAAATATACTTGGTACATTACTCCTGTACTAGCATGTTGTGAAGGCATTTTCTGTACTCTAAAGCAGTGGTCTCCAAACTGTGGCCCGGGGGCCAGATGTGGACCTTTCCTTGTCTTTATCAGGCCCTTGGGACACTTCCTCCCGCTGATACAAGGCACTATTCCTTCTACCCCAAAACCGTGGCATAATTCCTGTCACTGATACCAACAATAGGGTACTATTCCTAACGCAGACTCCAACAATGGGGCACTGACACCAATGATGGGACACTATTTCTCCCATTGGCACCAACTGCAGGGCCCTATTCTTACTACTGACATCGATTATGGGGCACTGTTCCTTCTCCTGATACCAATGATGGGGGACTATTTCTCACACTGACACCAATGATGGGGGACTATTTTTTTCCTCTGACACCAATAATGGAGCTCAAAGTCTAAAAGACAGTTAACTGGCCCTTTATTCTGAAAGTTTGGAGACCCCTGCTCTAAAGCTATGAGGAGGCTTTTTCCAATGGTCACTCTATGGTGGATATTTTTTGTTGATATCAAAGTCACGTTCTAGATTTTCATTCCTTTTTTAAAAGGATGGTTCACTTTACAAAAAAGCTGCCTATGCAGGTAAGGGATGTTTGCAGATTAAAACAAATGTTGCAGCTCTGACTAAAGATGAATACCACCCTTGCTATAAGTGTAGTCCATTTACATACCTTATGACAGCCCTCGAAATTTACACTCGCCTGCTCGCATTTTTTGAGGGCTGGCGAGTGTGGGCTGCCTGGGAGCAGGGGGGGGCGAGCAAGGAGAGGAGAGAGGAGTTTCAGCCAGAGTCCCCCCCCCCCCCCACATTATTGCAGCCAACCTTTGCTGGGTAGGAGAGGAGCCGCCACGTTCAAACCGCGGGGAACATGACCGCCTTTAATTCAATAGCTGTGTTCCCCCGCCGTGCGCAAAATATACAGCCCCCCCCCCCTGTCCGGGAAACTTTGATAGACAGATCACCCATCCCAGGATTGGATGGGTGATTTGTCTATCAAAGTTTCCCAGACGGAGGGGGGGGCTGTATATGACGCGCGCGTCAAAACACGGCTATTGAATTGAAAGCTGCCATGTTCCCCGCGGTTTGAACAACGCGGCGGCTCCTCTCCTACACAGCAAAGGTTGGCTGCAATAGTGTGGGGGGGGGGGCACTCTGGCTGCAAGAGAGTGTGGGGGGGGGCACTCTGGTTGCAATAGTAGACATGGGCAGGCTGCATTTTTGGGCATGGATAAAGTTGTTGTTAATATTTTATTTTTATAACTTAATTCTGCATAAAACATTTAAGTGTCATTTCATGAGATTTTAGGGCCTGTCTAGGGGCGGGATTAGGGGGCGGGACATGGTAGGGGTTGGGAGGGGTAACTGGGGGCGAGTACGCCTTGAGGCCTGGCTAGTAGCTCAGGACTTGAAATGTTGAGCCCTGCCTTATGATGCCTAAATGGAATACTCCCAGGACTTTGCTAAGTGAGGCCTAGTCATCACTGCTCACCTCTATCACAGGAGTGAGCTCTTTCTCTGGTTCAAATCCCATTGTTTTCTCCCCTGATACAGTAGCTTTGAGCTCAGCATTTGAGAGCTCACTCCTGTGATGGTGGAGGATGACTAGGCCTCACTTGGCAATGTCCTTGGAGTATTCCAGTCAGGTTTCATAAGATATGTAAATGGACTACACCTATAGCAAGGGATTTATTCAACTTTAGGCAGAGCTGCATAGTTTTTAGCTATAGATGCCCCTTATCTGTTTAGGCAGTTTTGTGGTAAAGGCAAACGTATTCCTTTTAAGTTTGGAAATGTTAAGCACCCATTTTATTTTTACACATCTGTTGTCTTTTATAGGTTCGTAAAGCTCTTCGAAGCGCAGAGGCCTATGATAACTTCCTGCGATGTCTGGTGATCTTCAATCAGGAGGTTATATCTCGGTCAGAACTGGTGCAGTTAGTTTCTCCATTTCTTGCGTAAGTTTCTATCATCCCATGCAATGAATTTTCTTTTGCCTTTTATTTTTGATAATGCAAAACTCCCTACAAGTTTATTAAACTAATTGCAAGACAAAGGGGATTATTTACGAAAGGCAAATTCACTTGCACTTGAAATTTCACTGAAAGTGCACCTGGAAGTGCAGTCTCTGTAGATCTGAGGGGGACATGCAAGGGAGATAAAAAAACATTTTAGCTTGCACATGATTGAATGATAAAATCAGCAGAGCTTCCCCTCATTTTAGATCTACCCCTCATATTTACAGTGACTGCACTTCCAAGTGCAATTTCATGTGCACTTGTAGTGCAAAGTGGATTTGTCTTTTGTAAATAACCCCCAAGGTCGCCACCACTTAAACAGTGTACGATACCAGTTTGTAATGGGATTATTACATGGCGATAATTTTAAAGCACATCTTATGTTAAACAGTTGTCAAACACACACTAGGGAAAGGAATGCTGATTAGTTGTAGTCTCTACATAAACAATGCTATCAATATTTGTGTGTGTTTGTCATGGCGAATAGTGTGGTTTAATACACTCCTTTGAATGTGAGAGGTTGGTTGGAGAAGATGAAGGGAACATATAATCTTATGCAGGGCAAAGGGACATGGTTACTTTACATGCACTCCCCTGCAGCACATACTACTCTTCTCTTCACTCCCCCGTTGCTGTATTTAGATACTGGGAGGTAAGAAAATATTTTGAGTATGGAGGAGCATGAGACTGATGGGGCTCTGTTCCAAGTCCTGTGTAAAGCTGGCCATACACTCTTCACATTGAACCATTCAAAATTTGCCCAGAAGGTGACTGTATTAGAATTCCTCAAAATGTAAAGTGAATGGAGCCAGGCAGAAAATTGTCAGCCAAATAGCGACTGCATCCAATCCGATGCAGTTGTTTGGGTTCTTTCAAAGTCGGCTGAGCTGAGAAAATACAGTGGCTCCAGAGGGGGATTCTTCCATCCATGTTTTTTTAGCATGTATGGCAGAATCCGTGCATGTCCAGTTTAACTTCTGACTGGAGCCACTCCGCGCTTAGGCAGTGGTTTATTTCCTTGCTTCTAGTGGCTAAATAGAGTGATGAGAAGCATAGGACAAAGGAAAGAGGTGTATGTGTTGCTGGGGGGGTATAATTAAAGCAAATGTGCCGTTTTTGCCCTGCATGGACAAAAGAAAAGCTTTGTTTTGAACTTAAGGTGAATCTGCTGTGCTTAAGAAAAAAAAAAGGAAAAAATCTTTCTTTATTGCATAAATGGTTATGATACTTTTTGTTTTCTGTGTTGGTACTCTTTATAAACAGGAAATTTCCTGAGTTGTTCACCTGGTTTAAAAACTTCTTGGGTTACAAGGAGTCTTCACATCTGGAAAGCTTCCCTAAAGAGCGAAATACAGAAGGTATTGCTATGGAGATTGACTATGCGTCGTGCAAGCGCCTGGGCTCCAGCTACAGAGCACTTCCTAAAAGCTTCCAACAGCCTAAGTGTACGGGAAGAACGCCGCTCTGCAAAGAGGTGAGGGATATGATTTCTACGATAGTTTTTTTTTTTTTTGTAAACATTTTTGATATAATCCTATAGAACTACAGCTTTTGTACCACTGAAACAAATATTTTGTGCAAGTTTGAATAAATACTTGCCACAGACCATTTGTACTACAGTCTTTTCCATTCCTGTGTTTAATACATTTCAGTAAAGAATGCAGGAGATGGAGGAATGGCAAGGTACAGATGACATTCGTATTGTAGAATAATATGAAGGGAGGACTTGCCGCTTGCCTAACGCAGATTTACTGCAGCAGACGTACGTGATTCAGCCGTTCCGGGGCGCACGGCTGCTGTCCCGGCTATCCTGCCATTTGCCGCAGCACAAGCCGATCAGTGGTTCCTGGCCCAATGATCTATGGCCGGAACCTGCCGATCGCCTGAGCGAATGACAGAAGAGAGCCCTTTGTAGGTAAATAATACAGGGCTCTTTGCTGTCATAGATGTACCGTGTTTTTTATTTTATTTTTTTCTCCCTGCAAAGCAAGGAGTAAAACGCGCACACACAGTAAACCTTGTTGGGCACACATCTAACACCTTGATCGCCCTAGATGTTGAGACGTATGTTTTTTTGTTTTTTAAATCCTTCTATCCTAGATGGATGCCGCATCTATGTTATGCTGCACGTGTCCGTAACGGTGAGAACTGAGTGATCAGACACCTGATTGCTCAGTTCTTCCCTCCGTTTTGAGCAGGGATCCATGTCTGTCAGTCTCCAGCTTTCTGCTCTGCACCCCACCCCATCTCACTGAAGCGCTGGGCTGTGGAAGGGTCAGGAGCGGGTGGCTCGCTGAGAGGCTGAACCTAGTGCTGCTCCTGGGTGGATCCTGACCATATGGTCGCAAACTTTCCCCACTGTGGACCGGCTTTGTGATATCTGTAGGCTGAAAACGGATCCATAGATGTGCAGAAGAAGGAGCTTTGGCTATACTTCTCCTTTTTAACCCCTTTCCCAGCCATTGTCATTAGTACAGTGACCTTATATATAATATATGATCGCTGTATTTGTGCCACTGGCAGTGATAGTTACTCAGTTTCTACCCCCCCAAGCACCAGTTAGTGTCAGTGCGACAGACAATCACTGTCCCATTAGAAGTCACTGATCATCGACAATACTAGTATTAAAACATTTTAATTAGAAATTCATAATTTTTTATATAAATATTTTTTAATTAGTTTCCTGTCCTGTAGACACAGCAGGAAGTGCAGAAATCACTCAAAGGCGAGGTAACCTCTTAGTTGTCATGGAAACAAGCGCCCACATTAGATTTCTTTTTTATTCTGGTGACAGCTCAAAATTTCAGATTTCCCTCCACTTTCAGTCCCTGTAACAATGGTAATCAAGAAAAAAAGTAAATCTAGCAATAGCACAGAGCGCAATAAAAACCTAGCAGTGGTTCTAACCCCCTTACCATTCTGCCCAAAATAAAAATAAGAAAACAAATATGTAAAGTATTTTATTATACTTTAGGCCAGGGACATGGTGTTGTTCAGATAGTGGCAGCTTACATATTTCTATCCTCACACGTTCACCCTATGGATTAGGTTAAAGGTAAATTGTCAATTTCGCATATTAACTTTTTGTATTGATGGTTGGTTTTTTGGGGGCGGGCAGGGGGGGGATTTCTGCATTTCTTATATTGAAGTGTAGATGCTTTGATGCTAGGCCGTGGAGGCTGCTATGACTATAGGTTCACCCCTATTTTCAAGTACTCTGGTTTCCTTCCACAAACTAAAAAATATGCCAATGGATACATTGGCTCCCATGCAAAATTAGCCTTCATTTTGAATTTTATATTGGGATACGGATGGTAGGTTTTGGGGTCTAAGTGAATAGTTTGTTCTTGGTAAAGGTGGAGTAATTTTAGCTGTTTTCCTTCATGCACAGGTCCTGAACGACACGTGGGTTTCCTTTCCCTCTTGGTCAGAAGACTCCACCTTTGTTAGTTCTAAAAAGACACAGTATGAAGAGCACATATACCGCTGTGAGGATGAGCGCTTTGAGGTGAGAATACATTTTGTTTTCTTATTTTAAATTTTTCTTACTACCTTTTTATTTAAAAGCAGGGATTCATTTTTGGACTGCATGCAGCATGGGCTAAAAAAAATCATAGGGGTCAGGAGGACAGTGTTCGGACACCTCTATAACTCAATCCTAGTTTTTGCCATCCCCCTTTTTTTTTTTTTTTTGTAAAGGCTCAAGTTTTGTTACCCTAATGCATTCTCTGCATTAAGGTATACAACCTTTTATGTACAGCTGCCCCCTCCTAAATACTTACCTGAGCCCGATCTTGATCCAGCGCTGTACCTAAAAGCAACAGTGCTGCTTTCTCTCCCCCCTGCATGATTTTTTGGCTCATGTTACTGTTAATCAAATCCAGTGACGGAGCGGGGGTCGGGGCCGAGCCACACGAGTGCACCCCTAGCAGGGGGGGGGGGGTGAACTTGGCTGAAGAGCCAAGGGTGCTGGTGGGGGGCTAGACGAGGAGGATTGGGGCTGCTCTGTGCAATACCATTGCATAGAGCAGGTAAGTATGACTTTGTTTTTAAAACTTTTACAATCACTGAATTGGATTTTTTTTAAATGGCTTGCCAACTTCTACATGGGATTTACAGGTTCCTTCCTAGCATGTTAAAGCTAAACCCGGTGATTAGAATGTATTGTCTATATAAATGTATTTTTACTTGGATCTTGGTGTGCTTTGTGTATTTCTTCCAGAGCTATGCAGTAATCCTGTGTGAAACCTTGCCTCTGTGTGGGAGCTTCCTGGAACAAAGACCGGTCATTGCTGCTCTCTCACCATGTGAAGGGTGACTGGTCTTGTCTTTATCCCCTCTTATAGTTTTTACATACCGCCTGTAAAGGTAGGGCCTGTTGGGTCCCTTCCACGGGCTCTGCGCAGGCATGGGGTCACTGCCACTTTAACAAGGCAATATCTGGGTTTACGAAGGCATCTGGTGCACACAGAGTGGATTTATATCTTTTAAGGCTATTGAATATATTTAAATGAATGAATAAATGACTTGTATAGCGCTACACATGCGAACTGAATCGCCGCTAGGCGCTTTTTCCAGCCTATGTCTTGGCTGGTGCAATCATTTTACCCCGTAGGATCTGGACACGCTTGTAAATAAGTTTTGTTCTTTCTACTCTTCTTGAATGAAAACTTTGAAGTCTTTGAGTGCTTACAGATAAATTTGTGTGTTTTTTCAGCTGGATGTTGTATTGGAAACCAATCTGGCTACCATAAGAGTACTCGAGTCCATTCAGAAGAAGCTTTCACGGTTATCTGCGGAGGACCAGGCTAAGTTTCGTTTGGACAACACTTTAGGAGGAACATCTGAAGTCATACACCGGAAAGCTCTTCAAAGGATATACGCCGACAAGGCTGCTGACATTATAGATGGTCTTAAGAAAAACCCAGCTGTTGCCGTCCCAATTGTATTAAAGAGGTTAGTGTATTGTAGGTGATATGACCGGCAGGGCTCTTTTGCCTTAATTTGCATTGTACATAAATGGCTCAGAATGCTGAGTTTAGTGTATTACTTTCATCTGAGATTCTGGTTTGTATGTTTTTTATTTAAATCCCTTTTTATTGTTTGTTTTTCTGGTATTTACCCAATTTTTTTTCTTACTCGCTGCTTTTGAGTTACCTTTTCTGTTTGTTTGAGTTGCCTCTAACTAGTCTCTTGATACCTTTTGTGCCGTGTGAAGGTTGAAAATGAAGGAAGAGGAATGGAGGGAAGCACAACGAGGCTTCAATAAGATCTGGAGGGAACAGAATGAAAAGTACTACCTGAAATCGCTAGATCACCAGGGTATAAATTATAAACAGACTGACACAAAGATTCTCCGCTCGAAGAGTCTGCTAAATGAAATAGAAAGCATCTATGATGAGGTAAGCATATGCTTATTGACCAATGCAAGCTTTGGATTTAGGCCTCGTTCACACACATGCATTTTTAGTGCCTTTTGCAGATTTGCACTGCAGTCCATTTAACGTGGTTTCCTATGGAACACGTTTTGTAGTCCAAATATGCAAAAAGCACTTAAAATGCATAGGTGTGAACCAGGCCTTGTCCTGCATGTTCTGCTGCTTTTAGGTGGGACATCCACATATCTGTTTATGGAATACACTTATAAAAATATGCGCCAACAAATGTGAGAGTCGCAACAAAAATGATCCTGTGTAAACTGGCATATCAACTCCAAATTCTATTACGATACTCCTTTTTAAAAAGGACAACGGGCAAAAAATATTTGAATAATTTGTATAGTTATTTGCCCATATCTGCCGTTCTTTGTTTAGAGATGGCTTTCCCTAAACTAGACTGGTTAGACTGACCGAACGCTGCAGCATGCTCTGGAAATTTTGCATGCACTTCTGTGCAGCACTGGTCCTTTTCCTGTTCTCAAAAGTGCCATTCTTAACCACTTGCCAACCGCCTAACGAATATACGCTAGCAGAATGGCTTGTGTGGGCAAACAATTGTACCTGTACGTTGCTTTGAAAACCCTGCCGTGCATTTCCCTGTTCTGCCTAGTGACAGGCCAGTGATCTACTGCTCCCTGCGATTGGAAGCAGTGATCCGTGTCTTATCACTCGTAGCCGAGCCCCCCCCCAGGTGAAACAAAAACGTGTCCACCGCCCCCATCTATTGCTGGCAATCGCACAGTAAGTGGCATAGGAAGGCTAACGCAGATAACAACAAAACCTGGGGAATGCCCAGGTAAAAACCAAGCCTCCTTACCGACCAGCCTGCAGAACAACCCCCCACAGTTAGAATTGCTCCCTAGGACACACTTAACCCCTTCATTGCCCCCTAGTGTTTAACCCTTTCCCTGCCAGTATCATTTACACAGTAATCGGTGCATTTTTATAGCACTGATTGCTGTATAAATGAAAATGGTCCCAAAATAGCATCAAGTGTCCGCCATAATGTCGCAGTCACAATAAAGATCGCTTGAAGCGATTTTAGTTTGCATTTGCAGCGCTATACAAGTTATTCACACTCGCAGCCATTATTAAAAAAAAAAAAATTAATAAAAATGCCATAAAACTATCCCCTATTTTGTAGACTAACTTTTGTGCAAACCAAACAATATACGCTTATTGTGATTTATTTTCTTTTTTCCCCAAAATATGTACAAGAATACATATCGGCCTAAACTGAGGGGGGGGGAATAGGAGATATACTATAAATAAAAATTTGGGGGGGGGGGGGGGTATTTATTATAGCAAAAAGTAAAATATTGCTTTTTTTGTTTGGGTACAGCATCACACGACCGCACAATTGTCGGTTAAAGCAACGCAGTGCCGAATTGCAAAAAGTGCTCTGGTCAGGAAGGGGGTAAATTCTTCCAGGGCTGAAGTGGCCTTAAAGTGGAACTTCCTCTTTTGGGTGGACTTTCTCCAACAGCACAGCTGTAGTTCCTAATTAAAATGATAAATGTGTATGTAACATACCATATACTCTTATGATCACTTTGCTCTGCTCCTCTAATTGCTGTATTCTCTCTTCACTAATAGCGACAAGAACAAGCATCGGAAGACAATTCTGGAGTCCCCTCAGGACCTCACCTAACATTGATCTATGAGGACAAACAGATACTGGAAGATGCAGCTTCTCTTATCATCCACCATGTGAAACGACAGACTAGTATTCAGAAGGAAGACAAATATAAGATCAAACAGATTGTTTACCATTTCATCCCAGACCTGCTCTTTGCCCAGCGAGGGGAGCTGTCTGATGTTGAGGAGGAAGAAGATGAACAGACAGATGAAACGGAGGATGGGGTTACCAAGAAACACAATGGGGTTGGGGGTGGTGGGGGCAATAGCCCACCAAAAGCCAAGCTGTTGTTTGGAAACTCTGCAGCGCAGAAGTTTAGGGCCATGGAAGACGCTTACAACTTGTTTTATGTTAACAACAACTGGTACATCTTTCTGCGTCTGCACCAGATACTCTGCTCCCGCCTCCTGCGCATTTATAACCAAGCAGAAAAACAGGTGGAAGAGGAGATGAGGGAACGGGAATGGGAAAAAGAGGTACTTGGGCTGAAGAGGGAAAAGAATGACAGCCCAGCCATACAGTTGAGACTGAAAGAGCCACGTAAGTAACAGTGGGGAAATCATTAAAAAAAAAAAAAGTTTTGAGATTTCGGGGATATTTGATAGAGGTGTCCTCCCCCCCCCTTTTTTTTTTTTTGTCCCACCTCTAGATGTCCCCTGTTTATGCATAGCTTTTCTTTTGCTTTCATTCCTATTATTTTTTTCTAACCACAGGTTTTGTTTTGTTTTTATGATCTCCAATATGTTAAATATGTTCAACTAACCTCCTATAAAAAAATGTATCACCCCTCCACTAACTGCTTCCATTGAATCTGAAAAAGCAGTGAATGGGGATGTACACATTGCAGTGTGACAAATGATCCCCTCCGTCATATGCGCAACGCTAGTGCAAATGAGCCCTTGATGCAATAAAGATAGGTCACCTCCCTGCCCTCTGTCTGATTGGACAGAAACGCAGTAGCAGATCATCCTTAACGGCATTAACTGGTGTTTCTCAATATCTGCCTGGAGTTTGTTTCAAAGTACTTAAAGGGGTTGTAAAGGTACAATTTTGTTTTCCTAAATAGCTTCCTTTACCTTAGTGCAGTGCTCCTTCACTTACCTCATCCTTCCATTTTGCTTTTAATTGTCTTTATTTCTTCTGAGAAATCCTCACTTCCTGTTCTTCTGTCTGTAACTACACACAGTAATGCAAGGCTTTCTCCCTGGTGTGGAGTGTCGTGCTCGCCCCCTCCCTTGGACTACAGGAGAGTCAGGACGCCCACTAACACACAGCTCCTTTCTCTATCTGCAACGTAGAGAGCGCCCTGACTCTCCTGTAGCCCAATGGAGGGGGCGAGCACGACACTCCACACCAGGGAGAAAGCCTTGCATTACTGTGTGGAGTTGCAGACAGAAGAACATGATTTCTCAGAAGAAATAAAGACATTTAAAAGCAAAATGGAAGGACGAGGTAAGTGAAGGAGGACTGCACTAAGGTAGAGGAATCTATTTAGGAAAAAATATGTACCTTTACAACCCCTTTAATATAAGGAGTATAGCCTGGCACACTCTACTACTACTAGTTTTTTTTTTTTTGCTCTGGTCAAAGCGGCTGTACGAATGATCCTGACATCAGTACAGTGATCTCCCCCGCTGAGCTATTGTGTTTTGACAGGGTGACCCCCCCCCCCCCCCCCCCCCTCAGACGGAACGCTCAAATCGGCACGCCACCATTGGCTGAAAACGCTGATTGGTAGCCGGTTGGCTGCTGGTTTTCCAGCATGCACGTCCAAACAGCCAGCTTCTGTTGTAACGAGTGGCCTACACACAGGCCGAATGTTGGACAGTTTTTATTGAAGCGGCCGATGGTCGTCCGACATTCGGCCCATGTGTACGCGGCTTCAGAAGTACACATTAGAGGAGCCTGAGCCTCTACTGTTCCCTCTGGCACATGATCTCCAGAACTCTAGTATGTCATCCTAAAATGTGCGTCTTGCCCTACATGTGTATTGCTTTGAATAGTGGTGGGGAAGAATACTTGCAGGCATATCTAGGCGAGCGTGACTGCTTATGTTTTTCATATTTATGTGCCACATTCAGAGTTTGTATTTGCTACTGTAATTGTGATCTATAGACAACAGAATTCCTTCCTGCCTGATGGAGGGTAGTTTGCAAAAACTGAAGTTTCCTATAACAACCTTGGGCAAAGCTACGAGTAACTGCTAAAGTTTATGTACATCGGCTGCCACGTATTATTGCTGTTCCACTTTAGTTGGCTTCACAAATGGCCACCATCCAACAGTAAGATGTTTTCTCGAAGCCATTAGAAATGTGTTTATACATGCATTGTAATTTATTACATGAATATTTTGACAAGTGTGTATTATCCAACTTGTTCTACAGTGGATATAGAGGCTGTGGATTATTACCCAGCTTTCCTAGACATGGTTCGGAACCTGCTGGACGGGAATATGGACTCAAACCAGTATGAAGACTCCCTGCGGGAGATGTTTACCATCCATGCCTTCATTGCCTTTACTATGGATAAACTGATCCAGAGCATAGTCAGGCAGGTGAGTGCTGGAAGAATGTATTTCTTGTGACATGAAGGGCTTATGATCGCATATATAAATCGAGCCCAGCCATAAATTTAAAGTATATGTGATTCCTTACCTTGTAAAACAACCCATCCAGTTTAAAATGGAAATGAAAGGCGAAACATTTCTGTGTAGATAAACATTACTATTTTTCCTGCCTGGGCTCGGGTGCCCCCATAGTAAGCTGCTTGCAGTGGGGGCAGGAGGGAGGGGCCAGGAGCGCCAGCGGAGGATCCAGGCTGCTCTGTGCAAAACCCCTACACAGAGCAGGCAAGTATAACATGTTTGCTATTTTTAAAGAAAAAAAACCAAAACTTTACAATCACTTTAATCTCTTGTTTTCCTCTTATTGGCTTACATATTCGTTCAGACTTCAGGGAATGTTACAATATGTTTCCCCTATATTATCCATAATGACCTATGCGTCTAATAGCACATTTACTACAAAATGTTCTGTTGTCATTGGATTGAAATTGTGTAAAAATAGCTGCATATGTTTGCCCATCCCCCGTCCCTTTCACTGCATTAAGCTTGGGATGTGGCAGTGAATGTGATCCGTCGCTTTTTATATCTCAGCCAGCATGTTATAACAAAGGATTGTGTGTGACCTGTTGACCTCGGCGCTGAGATTTGATGGGTACATAGTTGCTTACTGTACTTGGTCATCATTATTTCTCTGGGTCATGGTTGGTGGTTTCTTATCTGTTAATGTCACTGAACTGCACACCTCCCACAAGTCGGGGGACTTCTACTACTGTTCTACATTTTTATTATCTTTTTGCTGCCGTTGATAGAATGTGTTCTTGCTTCTCAAATAAGACCTTTGGTGTGGGGTTATAACATACAATGACATGTGATTCCTGCTGATCCTTTTTATCATTGTGGATGTCTGATATTCTGCAATATTGTCATACTTTAAAGCAGTGGTCATCAACCCTGTCCTCAGGGCCCACTAACAGGCCAGGTTTGCAAGATAACTGGAATACATCCCATGTGATTGCAATCACTGAGCAGCAAATGATATCACCTGGGATGTATTCCAGTTATCTTGTAAACCTGGCCTGTTGGTGGGTCCTGAAGACAGGGTTGATGAACACTGCTTTAAAGTTCACCTTCAGAACATGCTTCACCTCCAATCTATCTCACTGTACCCGTGATCCAGTAATCGTGGGTGCAATGCTTTGCAGGCTCCTGTTTAAACAAATAGATGGAAGTTTTTTTCTTTTTTTATTTAACCTGCAAAGTCATGTGCATTTTTTTTTTTTTTACTGAGTGTAAACTTGGTCCTTTAAACACCCATTGCTATAGTGGCCCAAGTCATGCCGTCATTGCCTAGGCCAGTGATGGTGAACCTCAGCACCCCAAATGTTTTGGAACTACATTTCCCATGATGCTTAAAGTGGAAGTTCACCCTAAAAACTATTATTTTACATTAGACTAAGCATAGTAAGGGCATTTACTTTCGGCAGGTCTTTTTTTTTTTTTTTTTTTTTTCTCTCCGTACATATCTTTTTATATTCTGATTTGGTCCAGGGCTTCCGCGTTCTGATGACTCTGGGACTGGGCGTTCCTATCCCTGCCTCAGGGTTCTGATGACTGTGGGACTGGGTGTTTCTAACCTTCGGTTGGATGATTGACGGCTTGTGAAACAGGCGACCTGTCGCACAACGCGCGTCACCAGATTTCCCGAAATAGCCGAGCTGCGAGTCGGCACTATACGGCGTCTGCGCCCGCCGTGTAGAGCTGACTGCGCAGGTGCTGTATAGTTCCGACTCGCAGCTCGGCTATTTCCCGACATCTGGTGACGCGCGTTGTGCGACAGGTCACCTGTTTCACAAGCCGTCAATCATCGAACCGAAGGATAGGAACGCCCAGTCCCGCAGTCATCGGAACCCGGAAGCCCTGGAGAAAAACAGAATATAAAGGTATGTACGGAGAAAAAAAACCTGCTGAAAGTAAATGCCCTTACTATGCTGGCTCTGCTAGATATAATGTTAAAACATTTTTTTGGGGGTAAACCCCCGCTTTAACTACACTGCAGAGTGGATGAGCATCATGGAAAATGTAGTTCAAAAACATCTGGGGTGCCAAGGTTTGCCATCACTGGCCTAGGCTGCAAGTGACATTGTGGATCTTTGGGCAATGTGTGTTGGAGTTGGCAGCTTGTGCGGTTTTATTTATTTTGCCAAAAGCATTGATTGGGTGTGTGTGTGTGTGTATATATATATATATGTGTGTGTGTGTATATGTATATATATATTAGTATATGCAATTAGCGGACCTCCAGCTGTTGCAGAACTATAGTCCCATGAGGCAATCGCAAGACTCTGACAGCCACAAGCATAACACCCAGCTGCAGAGCCATGATGGGACTTGTAGTTTTGCAACAGCTGGAGGTCTGCTAATTGCTTACCCTGCCCTACATTTTTTAATTTGTATTTCTGCGTATTTTTTTTTTCCGCCATTGGCTCATGCTGCTGTCAATCACAGCCATCAAGGAGAGAACAGGGGGCTGGGCAGAGCCACACTTTATCTTTATCTTTTAAATGGACAATGTCAAGTCACAGGAGTGTAGTTTTGGAGCAAACCTGCTCAAGTGTCCGCATATCGAGAGGCTTGCAGCACTGCCAGTGGGGGACCGAAAAAAAGAGGATCAGGTCTGCTCTGTGCAAAACCATTGCACAGAGCAGATAATTATTTACATTTTTGTTATTAAAAAAAAAAAATACCCTTTTAGAATTACTTTACGCTTTTTATCTGTAACGCGCAACGCTCTAAATCCCTTTTTGAAAGGGGGTTTCAAAGTGTACCAACATAAAACTCAATGCAATTAAATTAAAATGTAAAGTGTCCATTCAAACCAATAGATGGATGATTCGATCTCAGTTCGTTCAGCAGAGACTGGTTGAGATCAGAAACCTGTATGGGCGGGCTGATTGTACCCAAGTCAATCCCTCCAACAACTTTGGTACAACCAGTATGCTGAATTTTGACATGCGATTATTGCCAGCAACTACAGCTGCTAGCAAAAATCACTGATATGAAGAATGCTGACCTTCTTTGTCTAGGGTAGCCTTTCTAACATGGAAGTACCATTGAAAAAACGTTCTGTTGTCAAGGAACCCCTGTTAATTCCTATATCTACAGTTCACAAATGTATTAGTCCTTGGGGGGGGGGGGGGGGGGGGGGGTGCTTTTTTATATTTTGCGGTCACTGTGAAGAATCGCTCCATTACAGATGGCTTTTTAGCTATTAGGTGGTGTCAATGGATATTTATCTGAAAGGCAGAAGAAGTTTGCTCAAGAAAACCCCAGTAACCTCTGGCGGAACCCTAGTTGAGAGGCTGGTCTATGGCAATAGTATATGCTTCCTCTGTCATTTATTACTAAAGCATCTCTATCAACAACTTTTTTTTTTTTTTTTTTTTTTTTCCTGCTCCTGTAGCTCCAGCACATAGTTAGTGATGAAATCTGTGTCCAAGTGACTGATGTCTACCTCTCTGAGGGCAGCTGCAATTCCACAGGGGGTCTTCTGGCTACCCAAGCATCACGCAGTCTGAATGAAGCCAACTACCAGCGAAAGTCTGAACAGCTAATGTCAGATGAGAACTGTTTCAAGGTAAGGGGCTTGGTCTTTTTCCTTGTATCTAAGGCTGTTGCAATTTAAAACGAGCAGCTATCCCTTCTGTTGCAGAACAATGTTCAAAGAGGAGGTCCAGTCTCCTGCGTAAAAATGAAGTTCGCAGCTACGAAAACTATAGCTACTGACTTTTAATAAACGGCCACTCGCCTGTCCCACGATCCAGCGGTGTGCCCAACCCAGCCATTTTCATCTGTCCCCAGTGCCAGTATGTTACCTGTGGGCACCCAGCTGTGACAGCTTGTGGCTTCATAGCTGGATGCCCACCTGAGCATGCATGAGCCGTGCTTCACATTGTGAATGGTCCAGATCACACAAATACTTAAAGGGGTTGTAAAGGTAAAAAATGTTTTCCCTAAATAGCTTCCTTTACCTTAGTGCAGTCCTCCTTCACTTACCTCATCCTTCCATTTTGCTTTTAAATGTCCTTATTTATTCTGAGAAATCCTCACTTCCTGCTCTTCTGTCTGTAACTACACACAGTAATGCGAGGCTTTCTCCCTGGTGTGGAGATAGCCTATTGAGGGGGCGAGCAGGATAGTCAGGACACTCCCTACTTTGCAGATAGAGAAAGGAGCTGTGTGGTAGTGGGCGTTCTGACACTCCTGCCCCCCCCCCTCAAGGCTTTCTCCACACCAGGGAAAAAGCCTTGCATTACTGTGTGGAGTTACAGACAGAAGAACGGGAATTGAGGATTTCTCAGAAGAAATAAGGACATTTAAAAGCAAAATTCAAGGATGAGGTAAGTGAAGGAGGACTGCACTAAGGTAAAGGAAACTGTTAAAGAATTTTTTTTTACCTTTACAACCCCTTTTAAGTATAACATTTATTAAAAGTAATAGATAAAGAAAATATGAGCAGACGCATGTGTGATTGCAAGCTCTGAAGACAAAACTGTCTCATTTCAGATTGGGATGTGGTACATGCAGGCTAGTATGTGAGTAAATGACCAATCAAAGTTGTTTGGACATTGATCTCACCTTTTTAAAGGGGGGTAGTGGGCTGGTCATCCTGCATTCCTAAAACCCTTAAGTCACTTAAAGCAGTGGTCATCAACCCTGTCCTCAGGGCCCACTAACAGGCCAGGTTTGCAAGATAACTGAAATACATCACAGGTGATATCATTTGCTGCTCAGTGATTGCCGTATTCTAGTCTGCATCTCGCCAAGGTAATATATAAAACCTGGCCTGTTAGTGGGTCCCGAGGACAGGGTTGATGACCACTGCGTTAAGGTAAAGCGATACATATGTCCCTATATGGCTCCTTGGCCAGGTTTAGAATTAATTATTAGATTTCTGTGGGACCACTAGACCACTTTAACTAGGGAAATTACATCTTGCCTTATCAGGACTGTAGGTCCTGTATGGTACACAAAGTCATCTGTTTCTTAGATAGATGCAGTAGTGAAGAAAAGTGGCCTGGGAGAAAGCCTATGGGAGCATAGAGTAAGAAGTATAGCTGTTTTTTTCCAAGGACATCTCTGCTGGGGGCTGCCTAATTTTAATACTGCTTTGGTTTCTCCATACTGATTTTTCTTTTTCTTTATAGTACAAAGTTGTTGTATTGGTAATGAATGTGTTTACCTTTTTTAAAGGTCCGTCCACCCAGAAGTGATCACTTATTTATAGATGGAATCTGGGGGGCTCTGTCAGTCCCTAGCTTTTTGTATGTCTGGAAAATTCCCAACATGTTTTTTTTTTTCCCTCTTTGACATTACGGGACACAGTAAGGCCCCTTTCACACGTGGGGATCCATTTTTAGGCATCTGCTTGCTCAGCGGGGATTGCTCGGTTGATCCCCGCTGAGCCGACGGATGACTAGGCGGAAACGGACCAGGCAGATCTATGCTTTCCTCCATGGGGGGGGGGGGGGGGGGTAGAAAATTAACAGTCTGTTTTCATCCGATCCACCAGACGGATGCAAAATAGGGTTTGCATCCGTCGCACGTTAGCGGAGAGGATTGGATCGAGGCTGATCGGGTGTCAGCGGACATCACCGCTGACATCTGACGCTCCATAGAGGTACATGGAGCGCCCGTTCTGGTTCGCCTCAAAAAAAAGAACAGGCGGATCTAAACAGTCTGCACTTGTGAAAGGGGCCCAAGTCAAGTACCGTACTACCTACAGTAGGTTTGAACCCTGGCAAACAGAACAATGGTAAGCCGGCCACTCTATCCCTGTTTAACCCCTCTCCTAGCCAGCACATCCCATTTTTTCATTTATTTTTCCTGCTAGTGTCCTGGCCGCCTAAATCATTTTCTCCAGCTGCCTGGGTTTCTGAGTGCAATACTTAAGACCATGCGTCACATTTGGGCCTAGCATTTTACCACAACAGGTCTTTGCTAAGATGCAAGGGGAACAGTCTTGCTGCCACAGGTGCCCTCAGCCCATACTACCCAAGTGGTTCTGGCAAGTGGACTCTGTATCCTCAGAAGGAACCAGCGCCTTTAATCTCAAACCTAAATTTGTCATAGGGTCTTCATATAGGAGTCATTCTCGGCTTCTTCAGGTGAGGTGGAGTCCTCTGCCTGCAGAGACCCCAATGTCCGCTCAGAACACACTGCCTGCATAAAGTGTAAGCACTCCAAGTTTATTTGATCCTCCTGAACACTCAGATCAGGCTGGGCCTTTGGTCGCTGTAGCCAACAGTCTATCTCCTGAAGAGATTTATTTAATACAGGCATTTATATAGCGTCAGAAATCTTTCAGTCTTGTTTTAGATGGATGTGTTTGGTCCTGTAGGTATGTTTTTTTTCTTGGTGACCTGTCGATGGCTGTTGCTGGACCATTTGCTTTTTGACGTCCTTGTATCTGAATACGAGCAAGAGAATTTTTTGGGGATTTGCATGCTGGGTAGAAGACTGGTGGGCTGTCTTACAATTTTCTGCTTGCCATTGCTCAAATCTCCTGTATGCTGCATTATAACCTGACTATCTGAATTCCGGTATCCCTCATCTGCAAAGAAATATAATTATTTGGCAAGTACTGTACATCTTATTATCCCTGTCATAACTCCTGACTGTCCACCTTGGGAGTTTTGGGTGTTCCCACACACTTTTGTATGTTCCAGCTCCTATAACAAGAAGAATGGGTACTTCCATTTGAGGACCCGGCACAGATGCCGTGGCTCTTAGAGGAAACCATTGGGGGTCCTTTTTTAACACGGGCAGTCCGCCTGGTGGACTCCGCTTTCTCAGCAGGTGATTGATCTGCAGATCCCCACTGAGCTGGCAGGTGACTGGTCCGTCTCCGCCCACTGTGGAGAGACAGACCCGTTAGAGCCCCGCTCTCCTCTATGGGGAGATCGGATAAAAACGGACCGCCTTTCTGTTTTCAACCGATCTGATTCGTTACACTGATGGGAAATGGGGTCACCATCCGTCTGGATTGATCGGATCGCAGCAGGTGTCTGCGGACAGGTCACCATTGACATTAGCTGTTCCATAGAAGTGAATGGAGTGTGCGATCAGGTCCGCCTGAAAAACTGACAGACCTGTTCGGAAAGACTGTGTGAAAGGTGCCTTGGGTAATTTTTAACTTTCAGCTTTTTACATAACTGAAATCTGTTTTGTGTAGACTGACCCTGTAAGTGAAGAAACTGACCAATGATCTATTTTCCCCACTGACTGATGTGTTTTTGTTTTTTTCTTCTTCTTTTTGCAGTTGGTGTTCTCCCAGAGTTGTGGGCAGGTCCAATTAACAATTGAATTGCTGGACACTGAGGAAGAAAACTCAGATGACCCAGCGGAGACCGAGGTAAGCCCGACTCGCGCCTGAGGGGCTCTCGGTTACCGCCACCCCTGGCAGGACCCCAACCTCCAGCACCTCCTGGGGGATGGGACACAGGGGGGCATGTGTGAAACCTAGAAAATCCACCTTCTGAGATCAAATCACAGCCCACCCCGGTCACACTAAACCTGCAGTGCGTGTACTGTCTGAATCTCTTTTTATAGAACTGTACATAATGTTACCTATCCGTGGTTTGTTACTGAATCCAGAAAAGACAAACTTCCCAAAAATATCCAAATATTTTGGAGCCAGAGTTAAATTGTAATATAATAAAACTTGTTTTAACGATCCAGGGTGACTCAGTGATTTGTTCTGTTTTCTTTTACTTTCCATGCCTTTTTCTTTCCATTCTTATCTATCTTTCTAAATATACTAATATTCTTCCTCTGTCTTTAACCCATGGAAACCAAGATGCTTTAGTCATTGTTAGAAACATTTAAAGGGGTTTTGCATTGAAACGTAACATTCTCTATTAACACGGATAACCCAAAATCAACAGTGGGTGTGTGTTTGTTGGAATTGCCTGGCTGGCAAAGGCCAACTTTGAAGCTATAATTGTCAAGATATTTGAATGGACGAACTCGGATACCAGGTAAAATATCCCAGTACTTCTGATGATCGCCTCTCATTTAAAAGAATATGTTCAATATTTGTTTTGCGGAGTCGCTGTCACCTTTGTCTATTTAGGGCGAAGGGATTTGTGTCTGCCAGGAGTCCCCTTCAAGGTATATTTGTTGCCTCCCTGCTCTATTGGAGCCTTGGCTTTAGTGCTCTGATGAAGTAGGTGGTCTGGAGCTTAAAGAGCAATTTTGGGCAAAAGTTTTCCCATGCAGTGGGGGCTGTGCCTGCATTGCACGGGTCAACTCCTTGTCTAGGTGTAACGAGAAGGCTTATATTCACCCAAATCTTTTTTTTCCACCTGAAAACGGCGTTACCCCCCTTGGTCCAGTCCAGTGGTGGACTGTTCTTGTCTGTGGAGCTTGCTCTGGGCTTGATGACGTCAGGAACAGTCCACAACTCGAGACCACCAGAGGTAGGGGATTGCCAGACCAGTCTTGTGCTTGGAGGATCAAATGATTAGGTATGTAAATCGTTCTCCTCTCCCCTAGAGAAAAACAAGCAGTTTACTTGTGCAGTGCAGACACAGGTCCACTGCATGAGAGAACTTTTTGTGTTTGCCCGAAGTTGGGCTTTAACCAGGGTAGACTGTACCTGGGAGGTGGCAACAAAAGCATTGATCCCTAGGTATACCTTCCTGGGGAAAAAGGTGTAGGCAAAGGGGTAGGCTATCAACAGACTCTGCACATTCAGGGAAAAGTGACCGGGTCCTCCCCTTCCAAAATCCTATGTAAGGGTGTCTACATTTTTGTGTGCCATAATTGCTTTAGGTCTCAATACTGATAAAAAAACTAACTTTTTAAACAATATATTGTAGGAAAACACATGGTAAGCTTAAACCTCTCATTCATTGAGGACCAGTTACTTGGAGACCTGTTTTTAATTTTTTTATTTAAGACCTTACTTTTTATATACAATGCAATTATTGGTAATCAAATGTGATATAACATTTTCTGTGTTTAGCAGCATAGGAATTGTGATGACATGGTAAAACCAAAGAAAATGTAAGCTCCACAACTTGCATGAAGGAGAATTTGCAGTCCTTGAACATAACATGTATTCTAGTGTGTGTATCCTCTAATCGGCTGCTTTAACCTATAAATCGGACTCTAAAATGCTGATTTTGAGATTTCTGTGATGGTTCAGGTAAAAATATTTAATTTAATCGCTTGGCTCTGGAAGATTTTACCCCCTTCATGACCAGGCCATTTTTTGATATTTGGCACTGCTACTTTATGGGAACTGTACCCAAATAAAATTTTATATCGTTTTTGTTTCTCACAAATGGTTTTCGCTTTTGGTGGTATTTGAGCACCACTGGGGTTTTTTTTTGTATCACATTTTACGGCTAAATAACGCCCAAAAAGCGGGGGTCGTCTAATACGCCCAGTAACAAATGCAGTCGGCTGTATGTCGATCTGCCGGATGTGCGGTAATACTGTATGTAGCTTCGGCTACATACAGTATACACCGCTGAGCCAATCCGGGCAAGTGATGTATTCTATTAGTGAATACAGAGCCTGCTCAGATTGGATTAACGTCTGCCAATCAGAGCAGGCTACATACAGTAGACTGCTCGGATTGTTTTTGAGAGCCAGAGAGGCGCGGGCTGATGTTGCAGCCTCTGCCAATCCAAGCAGGCTTTGTATTCATTAATAGAATACATTGCTTTCCTCGATTGACCCAGCGTGGTATGGCTCCAACTTCCATTAAGAAGGAAATATAGGCAATATGAAGCCTCAGAAGAGGGGTCGTCCTATACAGTGAGTATAGGCAAACAACTGTAGAAATACAGTAGAATTAGGGGGTCGTCTTGTACGCCCGGTTGCCTTATACAGCGGAAAATGCAGTATATCTTTTACTTTCTGCTATAAAGCATCCAATTAAAAAAAAAATTATTCTGCTACATGTCTTTGGTAAAAAAAAAAATCCCAATAAGGTGTACATGTTTGTGTGACTGCTTTAACATCTACGAACTGAGATATATACTAAATTAATTTTTTTTTTTTTTTACTTTTAATGGTGGTGATTGTTTACACTGTGAATAACTGAGCCGATCACCAGGTCCCGGCAGTCAATCATTCGGCGAGACCCGCGACCATTATAGGTATTGTTCGTTGGAGGACAAAGCAAAGAATGCAGTCATCAGTTGAAATGGTTCAAGAAAATGATGCAGTCTTGTAAAGTCTCCACACACACTACAGTGACAGAGTACCCTTTCACAACCTTGAAGATCCACTTTCCTGTATGGAGTTTCTCCTGGCCTCGGTTCACTATAAAAAGGAGGTTGGCACACGTCTGCAAATTCTTAGCTGACCAAGAATGCAGTTTCTGTATTTTTTTTGGTCATCCGATTTGTGCAGTTGCACCGGTTCCGCCCCCTTGCTGTGAGTGACAGGTTATTTACATATCTCATGCACTAGCCTGGAGACGGGCATTATTTTTTAATTCCCACCCCCACCCTTTTCTGAAGTTGTGTGGTTACTTTTCTGGATTTTGACTGGATGTTTGTGATCATAGCAGAATTTAGTGTAAAAAATACACAGGAGAAAATGCCTGTTGACAAGGGAAGTGTAGAGGAGGACGGGGAGTCTACTGACATCACGACTCCACCCACCGAGCTCCAGACAACAGATCCACCCACAGAATCTGCAGTTTTTCAGTTCTTGTGACAGACAGAGGGGAGACATTTGACAGGTAAGGATACATGCAGGAGGTGTCTATATCCTTATAGATCAGCACCATGGCAGTAGTTTAGAAAGGATGAGAGTGGGTTTACATCCACTTTAATAAAGAGGCATGAAAGTCTGCTGGCAGCCATCTGATTTAAAACAGAGCTGGTGTGGAGTTTTCATGCCCATTTATTTAGAAGATTAGGCCTTTACTCTCAGTTTCTGTACATTGGTAGGTATTTGGGGTTTAAAGCAAATCTGTCTCGAAGTTGGGAGGCTTTCGTTGACAATCTTATAGAAATTCTAGTTGCCCGGCAATGGTTTCCCACTTCCTTTTGTACTTTCTGAGCTATTTACTTGAAACGAGCAGATCCTCAAAGTCGCAAATCCTTTTATATGCGCTTTCAGAAGGGTTTTTTAATGGCAGCCTCCATGTTTCTCTTCAGAGTAAAATCTAAAGGAACTGGCTATTTACTGTGCACCATGTAGAATTGCTGGCATCTGCGGAACAGGCGCCACCTTGTGGCTTCCTCTGGATTGCACAGGGCACATTCGATGGAGATGCACATGGCGTTTATCACATTCAAATATTTTGAGATCACAAGATCTGGAGCATAAGGGCCTGAATTTGTATGAATTTAAATAATCCTTTTTGGAGCAGACAATAAAGGTTCCATGTTTATATGACAGACATTCCCTTCATCAGACGGTGGGCCTAGAGCAGAAATCCCCACGTTGTACCCAATGTCAGGATTCTGATGTTTCCCTCTTGTAAGTTACATTTTTAACTAGGGCTGCAACTAACGATTATTTTCATAATTGATTAGTTGGCCGATTTATCGTTTCGATTAATCGGATAATAGCCTTAAAAAAAAAAAGAAATTAACATTTTTTTTAAAATGTTGGCCCAATTTGTTGTTGGGTGGATTACAAAACACAAAATTGCCGCAAAAACACATTACATGCCTTTCTTCAGCTTCTCCATTGAAGTATATTGAACCAAAAAAACAACAAAATGGCTCTGTTTTGCGTTTAAAAGTCCTCGCCCTTTCCATATACGCATCAGCTGAAAAAAAAAAATCATGGATGTGAACGTGTCCCATAGGAAAACATGTAACTGAACTGTAGTGTGTTTCTGCAAAAAGCACCAAAACACAGAGGCGTGATCCCAGGCCTGAGATGTTTAGTAACATAATGGGGTTAAAAAAACAACAATAAGTACAAAAAGAGCAAATAATCGCTACTGTAAGGGGTTATTTTTTTTGCTGTGGGACAGTGAAAGTAATATTTACAGTAGCGATTTGCTTTTTTGTACTATAAAGGGCTAATTTTTGTTGTTTTAACCCCATTATGTTACTGGCCGATTAATCGATTATGAAAATTGTAATAGATTAATTTCATAATCGATTAGTTGTCGATTTATCGATTAGTTGTTTCGGCCCTAGATTTAACTGTACTCTATCCAGTGCAATGTTTGAAATGTTTTTATCTGTTTCCCATGTACTTGAATAAAAGGCTAAAACACTCAAAGTAAAACTGAAGGTTTTTTTTGGGGCTATATTTGTCCCATTTAGGAGATTTCACTCCCTGCCCCATACCTGAAACAGGGGGCAAGGGGTAATTTGTGGTAGTCAGTAGGGTCCCTGGAACTAGCGTCCTCATTGGAAGATTTCCCCTCACTTCCTGTTCTGACAACCAATTAAAATTTGGCTTTTTTTTTCTCATTTGGTAAAAAAATGGTCACCAGGGGAAATCGTGATGGTCTCTCTCTCTACCAGAACAATCTCCTAGTGTTGGTCCCCAAAGATTTTTTACTAATAAGACACGGCTTTAGATTGTCATCACTGGTTAACAATATCTAGCATATTACTAAAATGTCAGTATGTGACTATGTATTCTCTAAAGCAGTCTGAACAAAGGTGATTTGATTTGGTGTGATTGATTACTTCATTTTGAACACAAACACAATCATTGCCGATTTATAAAAATGCACCGCCCTATTTTTTTTTTTTTTTTAATCAACTTGATACTGAAGCGATTTGTAAATGTTCAATCTCCATTACAAATGAGCCAGTCCAGCCCTGAAGATATGCTGCATTTGTAAGGCTGTTCAAGACTTGATTGTTAGAAGTTGGGAATGTGTGATGTCACCATGTCCCCTTAGGTCTGTTGATCTCAAGTCCTGTCCTCGGGACCCACTAACAGGCCGGGTTTGCAAGATAACTGAAATACATCACAGGTGATCTCATTTGCTGCTCAGTGATTGCCGTATTCTAGTCTGCATCTCCCCAAGGTAATACATAATATCTGGCCTGTTGGTGGGTCTTGAGGACAGGAGTTGAGCACCACTGCCCTAGGTCCTCTAATTATATTGTGAAGCCCAAACACGTTACTCTACTAAAGACTGGCATCACGGATGAGGCTTCTAAAATCTGTGAGAGGAGTTCTTGGGTTTCTCATTTGTGTTTTTTAAAGTGGAACTTTAGTGAGAAAATTTAAGTCGGGGATCCTCCAACTACGGCCCTCCAGCTTTTGCGGAACTACACATCCCATTAGGCATTGTAAAACTGTGACATTCACAGACATGACTAGGCATGATTGGAATTGTAGTTCCTGAACACCTGGATGGGCTGTAGTTTGAAGACCCCTGATTTAAGTCCTTCTAGATCACTTCAGCATGACCTTTTGCAGCTATAGCCATGTAAAACATTAAAAATGTGTGTCTATACTGTTTAAAACCCAGTAATACACTGTCTCGCTCTGCACATGCTCAGTAGCTCTCTATTTTTTGGCATGGTCGAATTTGTAGAGGTCTGACAGTCTTAAAGCAGTCTCTAACCCTCCTATTGTTTAAAGCAGTCTCTAACCCTCCTATTGTTTAAAGCAGTCTCTAACCCTCCTATTGTTTAAAGCCAAGGAAGTTGCTTCTGTTTGATCTGCAACTGGTCCTGCACATTTGATCATTTGACACCAGCCATTTAATGGTTTGACAGTTTGTTTGAGGATACAAGCAAATGTGACATTTGGCGATCCTGGAATTCCAAGAATGTAACAGTTGATGGGTTTAGTTCCGCATTATGATTTACTGTTCGGGTGCTCCGGGCTTCAGCAAAATGGCAGAAAGAAGAAACCATAGCAATTCTGGAGGCAGTTTCCAGCACATTCTAATATTGGGTAGCATAATTATTAATGTGGAATGTATGCTCCTTGCTAAAGGAACATCACTTTTTTTTTTTTTGGATAAAGTTCTGCTTTAAACTGCTAAATTATACAAAATAAAATGACCGCATACTGTTATCTTATAATTTGAGACTCCGCACAATCTGGGTTCAGAACAAAGTATAAAGTGTTTTCCACTAAGGCCCTGTTCACACTTATACGACTTGTCCCCCTGATTTGTGATGGCAAAGTAGCATGACAAGTCATTTCCCATGACAACCATTCATATTAGTACGACTTCAAGTCGTTCCAACTTCAAAGTAGTCCCTGCACTACTCTGGTCCGATTTTGATGCCACTTACACAGGCATTCCCTGAAATCGCGGTAAAATCGCGTGACTTTGAAGTCGCAGTAGTGTAAAAGGGGGCCTAATGATCCACTCTTCTAGTTCTGTGATTGATGCACCATACCTTTTTAACTTTGAATTTCAGTGTTAATAATCTGAATGGCATTTCATGCATTTGGCCACATTGCTCAGTGCAATACTTGGACCACAATGGCAATCTCTGTTAAGTTTGTCAAGAGTCTCCTTTGTTAGGAGGAAATTGATAACCGTGTGCTGTAAACGCGTTGAATGCCAACAAGTGATGTCTCTCAGCAGGAGATTACACTTTCTCCACTTCAGACCAGGGCTGCATCAAAAATGTTAGTCTTGGCAGGAAAGACCTGAAGGTATGGAAGACCTAATGCTGTATTCTATGCCATAATTGGAACTAAATATTAGCGTTCGTTTGGTTGGCTTGGGCTGCATTTATACTTTTGACATGATGTATTTTCCATTGAAATGTATCATGACACAGCGATGAATGTTGGCATTGCACATCTATGTGCATCAGAATGTTTTACCAAGGAAAGGGCACTCTGCATTTCCACTGATTTCTAAGGAAAACACAACTGTGCAGGAGGGGGCATAAGGGTCAATTCCGCCTTAAAGTTAGGAGCTCCATCCATACAGCTCTGGAGATCTGGGGTGGTTTTCAAGAATGGCAGCTAGGAAGGTTTCCCTTCTGTGTAGGAATGACTTTTAGTCCTTTGAGGGCACTCGTGTGATGGGCCTGTTTCTTTGGATAGTGCTTTGTGTATGTGGGTACTTTTATTAGGAAGCACCCATCTTCTGTAGATTGTCCCTATACTTCAGCTCTATCCAGTCATGTATTTATACCTCTACTACCAGCAGAAACACTAAGCATACATTCTGTGGCCAGAATTGGTAGGGATACTACAAGTGTATCTACAAATGTTACATCGAAAACTTGGAGCCTTTAAAATATGTGGCCCAAAGTGTTAGGTGATTTCATTTTATTGTTTTACACTTTTCTCTAAGCTACATTGCTACTGTTTGTAGAAGTATCATAGGCAGAATAACTAATTTGACTCCATATATTTTTACTGAACACTTAAAAGGGTTGTAAAACCTCCTGTAATGCAGCTAGCCCCCCTTTTACTTACCTGAACCTGGTCTTTCCAGCAATTGGGATGAGCACACCATCTCCAGCCAATGTCTCCGGTCCTGATTGTATAGGTTCATAGCAGCACAGCCATTGGCTCCTACTGTTCAAATCTAATGACGAGGGGGGCCTGAGTCTTGCTGTCTGTCAATAAAACTCAGCGGCAGGACACTAGAGCGCGCCCACATGAGTGCCCGAGGGAGAGCGGATCTCAAACGGTACAAGTGGAGGAGCCAGGAGTGCCACTGGGGGACCCCAGAAGAGGAGGATCGTGGGCACTCTGCAAAACCAACTGCACAGAGGTGGCAAGTATGACACGTTCGTGTTTTTTTTTTTTTTTTTTTTTTTTTTTTTTTGTGTAGAGCGGGAATGGCTTACCTTGACTCTTTGGCCTACATTTCCTTGGGAACCTTTTAGTACCTCGGGACATGCAGTACCCAGCAATCCTTGGAGTGTTTGAGACAGAGCTATGTATGGTTAAGGGACACTGTCAAGATTTTGTTACATAATTGGTCTGGTTGGGGAAAAAAGACACAAGTCCATCCAGTTCAACTAATAGAGGGGGGGGGGGGGGGGGGTGTCATTTATTTTGGGACCTTCTAATGTTAAGTGGTGAACTTTATACAGAAAAAGCCAGTTTGAGATATGACCTATAGTACCAGACTGTAAGATCTTAAGACAAGAAATTGAAGTCAATGCATAGATATAAAGGTGTCCATAGGCAACAGTCTTGTGAATCGAGACGTTTTTGCTTGGATCAGTAGACTATTGTATGTCCATGGTCTCTGATCTGTGCAGACCTTCTTTGGCCGATTGATCTTGGTGAAAGAATCCAACATCCATGTTGTGTTTTCCAACTTAATCACAGTCTCTGCCCAAAAAGAAGTACAGTGCCAGAGCTATAGAGTTCATAAATGTGTACTCCAAGGCAATACAGGCGTGCATGTTTGTGTGACCTCATTCACTTTGTCAACGGGCACATTACCATTGGAGTAAAGCATACAACATGCTTTTTCAGCAAGATACAACATTCTGCTGCTTCCAGGTATATCTTCTCTTGAAACTGCTGCTGGGTGACTCTTTTTTGAAAGTTGCTATTGCAGACCTTGTTTTTGAAAGTGCAAGGCAACATTTCTGTACTGCATTGTAAGTCTACTTTGTGTATCAAGTATCCTGATATTTCTCTAGCTGTGTGCAGCCATTATCTGACTGGGTTGTGAAGCCTCCGTCAAGATGACATCCCTGGAGCCACATCCAGTGTAAGAACGGCCATTGCTAACGCACAAGTTAAGAATGGGATTACCTATACTTCTATCTAACGGGATCACTCTGCACATGCTCAGTCTGGTGTGTTTTTTGCTAGAGCGTTTTTCTTGGGATGGTGCATGTGATTGGCACCAGTCTAATAAGGGGGTCAGGGTCATGCAGCCTTATAGGACGGTAAGAGGAGACTGAAAACTCCTCCTACAAGCTTTAACCAGACACTGATAAAAAGTCACAAGACTATTATTCGCTGCTGAGTATTTAGCATTTAGCATAAGTACTGTTTGAGACCAGATATAGCGAATGCATGGTCCTGGGTTTAGTTGCCCTTTAAAGTGGTGGTAAACCGGCGTGCTGTCACCGCTAAGAGGGCTGACCTCTTCCCCCAGTCTTCCTTCTGGATACTTGTCCTCCAGCTACACGAGTGGCCGGGGGCGCGATGACATCGCTCCCATGCATGCAGAAGCTGCCGTTTTACGGCAAAGGCTCTGAAGGTCCAGCACTGTATGCCGTACCTTCAGAGCGCATGCACCGGTGACCTCATTGGCTGCATGCACTGTGAATATCTCTTAAACTGCAAGTTTAGGAGATATTCATAGTACCTACAGGTAAGCCTTATTATAGGCTTGCCTGTAGATACAAGTAGTAGAACAGAGTTTACTGCCACTTTAAGGTAAATCTACAGAAGAGTTTTTTTAGTGACAAAGTCACCATTGTGCCTTGCTACATTTGAGTTGCTGAAAGCAACACCTGCTCAATACTTTGCTGATATCTAGATGCTCATGACTAGTTGAATAATGCTGCACTTGTGTGCCATCAATCTCAAATGAGTCGTTTACTAGGGGAAAGTAGATGACTGATCACAGTAATGGCAGTTATTTGCTAAGACTAAACATTGGCCAGCAATTGTCACTTGTGTAATCCAATCGGGGGCCCAAAACTGATACGTTGTCAAGTGCGATTGCCAATTTTGAGTTTTGAAAGCATTTAAAGTGACTGTAAAGTCTTGTTTTATAGAAAAATAAAAAATGTTATACTTGCCTTCTCTGTGCCATTGGTTTTGCACACAGCTGCCCAGATCCTCCTCTTCTCAGGTCCCCCTTTGGCTCTTCTGGCCCCTCCCTCCTGTCCAGTGCACCCACAGCAAGCATCTTGCTATAGGGGCAGCAGAGCTGCAGCTCCGTTTGTCCATTCAGGCCCAGTTTCGGCCCCACCCCCTCGATCTACTGATTGGCTAACTGACTTTGACAGCAGCTGGAGCCAATGGCGCTGCTGCCGTGTCTCAGCCAATCAGGAGGGAGAGTCACAGAAGGCTGAGGCATTTGTGGACATCGCTGGATAGAGATGTGGCTCAGGTAAGTATTTAGAGGGGCTGCTGTACACACAAGGCTTATCTTCATGCATATAGAATGCATGAAGATTAATACCTTCTGCTTTTACAACCCCTTTAACCTAAACATTTTTATTGCAATAAACTAGTGTAAGTAGATGCAGAATCTTGACCAAGTATGACTGAAGAGGACACCTCTGTTTGGAAAAGCTCAGTTGTCAGCAGGTGAAATCTAAATCCGATGATTTAAATGAGGCGAATCAAACCTTTTACTCTTCACAAATTCAGATTTATTAAAGGATTCACGAATCGCGTTCAGATGAATTAAAAACAACGTTGAATTTCCCTGTCCTCTTCAGAATATTTGATTTTAAAATTGAGCTAAAACTGCTTTTATTTGGTAGAATGCATGCAGTGCCTTCCTTGGATTCACATCTGTATCCCTATATTGTTGGTGGTATGGCTTCTTCCTGGTAATACAATAGTATATGAATGAATGGGGCAATCCATTCTTTCTTTTGGGAAGCTGGGATGCTTACAAAACCAGAAAATGGAAAACCCAAGCTTCTCTAAAGGCCATTTGAATTGGTGCTAATAGAGACAAAACGTTTTTTTTTTTTTGGATAGAGTAAGGGGGGGCTATGACACACAGCAACAGGACACGGGATAGTAGATTGCCCTTCACTTCCTGTCCCATAGCCAAAAGAAGTGGAGAAGAAATCCCTCCAAAGTGAGGGAATCCCAGCATGTCATCAGACGTGGCGTTCCCATTGGAAGATTCCCTTTTATTGGTGGTCAATATTTGACTTTATTTTTACTTTTGATGATGATGGTAAACGGGACAAATGGCGTGAATCCCCCTAAGGGGGGCACAGACCGCTATAATAACTGGCAAGTGTTGTAATCCCCCTCCACTTTATCCAAAACTAAAATAAAAATTAAGTAAAACTTTTTTTTTTAACACTTTAAGGTGTAGAATAATTATGTAGTTGGCTTTGGAAATTGCATACTGGGCTAAATCTGAGATTTAGAAAAATGGCGTTGCACAAATAAAGCCGAAGTCTCTAAATATACACTGTCTTCTATGATGTTTTTTTTTTTCTTTGCAAAGGGAGATCTCCATACTGGCTTTTTTAGCATCTGATATAATAAAAGCAGTTTTGCCTCCTTGGTGCTTCTTTGCTGTGCCCTACCTATCTGTGCTTGCTGGTTGTGGTTCCTGGCACTCTGGGCTCTGTCACTAATTCTGCACCCTTTGTCTTCTATTTTAAGCGTTGGTCGGACTATGTGGAAAGATACATGAACTGTGACTCCACTTCCCCAGAGCTGAGAGAACATCTTGCACAGAAACCAGTTTTCTTACCCAGGTGAGCTTACCTTCAGATATCTGTGCCAATTCTGTTATCCTGTGTTCATGTTTATGCTCTGCCAACGCTTTACAATTTTTTTTTTTTTGCCATGTTGGCCTCCTCCACCTCTGCTGGGGAAGTCAATCCAGTAACCATACCTTCCTATTTAGTCTGACTGTTTCAGTCTTTTGGCTTCATCAACCTTTTCATCTACAGTATTTCCTTCCTTTGTCACTATAGTTGCCCACTGCTTTTGAAGCATTGTGCGATCACCTAAATATGTATCGCCTAAATATGTTTACTTGTCCAGTTCCTGCAAATTATGATGAGAAACACATATCCTCTCCACTTTTATGACCAGCAAGCCTGTGTACTTTCCATAGTCTCTTCTGAAACAACTTGCGGACCAGCAACATACCCGTATTTCAAGGGGCTATGCCAGATGCAGGCATTATCCCATCACTGCCTCCTTTTTTTTATTTTAGAGTCAGCAGTCGGCTAACTAGCCACTGGACTGCTTTTACAAGCAGTGGGAGAGGACGCCCTCCCACCCCCTTGCCCTTAGTCTCCGCAGTCTCCTCTGGCTCTCCCGAGCGACAGCCTGCACCTCTGCCGGTCAGAGAGCTGAACAAAGCCCGGATTGGCTATTGTAACCCGGAAGCGATGACCTGACATCAAAAGCATTTGAAAACACTAACCTTAGTGTGTTCGAATGCTTTTAACGGCAGAGAAAGGATCTAGTGTCTTCTAGACCAGTGTTTCCCAACTCCAGTCCTCAAGGCACACCAACAGGTCATGTTTTCAGGCTTTCCATTATTTTGCACAGGTGATTTGATCAGTTTCACTGCCTTGGTAATTACCACAGCCGTTTCATCTGAGGGAAATCCTGAAAACATGACCTGTTGGTGTGCCTTGAGGACTGGAGTTGGGAAACACTGTTCTAGACCTCAGATTTCTTCTTTTTTAAAGAGTACCTGTCACATGCCTATTGCTGTCACAAGTATGTTAACATTTCTTGTGACAGCAATAAAAGTAAAAAAAATAAAAATATTCAAGCAACAATGTAAAAAAAAGACATACACGCAAACAGCGATCATCCCCACACGTGAGGTATCGCAGAAAACGTCAGATCATGGGCAGTAATTCCAGCACTAGACCTCGATTGAAAATCTAAAGTGGTAACCTGTAAAGGCTTTTAAAGTGTCTATGGATAGTAATGTTTGTCGTTTCTTGCCGTTGCACAGGCGTGGGCAATTTTACAGCCTGACATGTTTGATCTCTATTTACTCTGCGTAACCTCTTATACATCAGACATTTTTTTTATAAAGTATATATGTGTGTATAATTTTTTTTTTTTTTAACGTGTTTTGAAAAAAACGCTGCACAAATACCATGCAACACCCACAAATTTATTCTTTAGGGTCTTGACGTAATTTTCTAGCAAAAAAATACTGAGTGTTTCATGTAAACAAGAAGTGCCATAAAAGGTCTGGTCTGGAAGTGGGTGAGCTTGGTACCTAGTGCAGAGATGAAGAGAAAACTGTTCCTGAGCTCAGTTAGTTTATGGCTGTGCATGTATCGTTGATGTATTGTATAAAGCAATATAAGTTTAAAAACCAAAAGCCAAGAGTATAGGTGTACTTTATAAAAGAGAAAAAAAATCTACTTCCTCATACTTCACTGTATAAAGAAGTAAAATCATTTCAACCAATATAGAATTGAAAGCAACATAAATATATCATTTGAAAATACATGGTATACAGAACAATAAGCCTTAAAATGTCCTACTTTCTGATTTTATATATTGATATATTTATTCAGAGGGGAAAAATGGTTCTACAAATTTTACTGTATTGAACAAAGTTCCAAGAAATCACTGAAACTTCTAAAATCTTTAGTATAAGTATTCTCTAATTCTTATACAGCTTCTTCTGTAACACAAGTGTCTGATGCTGGGAAGTGTTTGGATTCCACAGATGTGACAGACAGACTGATTACCTGTCTTGAAAGCTGCCCTTGTCTTCGGTATGAGATGGATTGCACCAGACAGTTATTGGTACTGGCATAAAATCACAAAATATCCATAAGAGTTGCATATACTCCAAAAAATGTATATTTCTTTAATATTGATACAATTGATAGACGTAGCATGAGCTGGAAAACGTTCTATAATGTGAACTCTCAATGTACAGAAATTGTTGATTTTGTAGCACATCGAACTGGTTGTAAAAAATTTTTAAGGGTGTGTTTTTTTTTTGTTTTTTTTTTTTAATATCTTAATGCATTCTCTGCATTAAGGCAAAACAACTTTAGTGAGCTGCCATTGTGTCTCTATGGACACACACAGCAAGCTTGGGAGCGAGCCTGCATAAGTGCCCCTCCATGGCAAGCGTCCTCTGTGAAGTGCAAGATCGGGGCTGCTCTGTGCAAAATCATTGCACGGAGCAGGTAAGTATAACATGTTTGGTATTCAAAAAGTTTAATCACTTTAAACAGTGTATGAAGCATTTATAGAGTTATTCCATAATTATAGAAACCAAAACATTTTTATAAAGCAATTTCTGTACATTTGCTTATTTTTTCCCCTGGCCTACAACCTTATGTACAACAGGAACCTGCGCAGAATCCGGAAATGCCAGAGGGGACGAGAACAGCAGGAGAAGGAGGGCAGTGGAAAGCGAAACCTGGAGAATCTAGAGAGTCTGGACAAGCTGCAGTGCAAATTCAAGCTCAACTCTTACAAGATGGTGTATGTCATAAAATCTGAGGACTACATGTACCGTCGCACGGCCCTGTTGAGGGCACAACAGGTAGGTGTGGACACAACAATTGTTGAGGGGTTTAAAAACAATTGGCTAGGGGTCAAAAGTCAGTTTATGATTCAGGTATATCCTTTATAGTTTTGGTGGGAGCACAAGTACACCTTCAAGGCATATGCCATGCCCACCAGGCTTTTGGACGGTAAGAAAGCAGAAGACTCCACCTTGTTTTATATACTCGGCACAGCCAAGCAGCCATCTGCAGTGTAGCTTGGTGTTCAAAGAGGTAGGGTGTCCCTGCCAGCTCTGATTTTTGAAAAATGAAGATCTGGCTGTGCTTTCAATGTTGCATCAAATTCCCAGTTCTTGCAGAATCACTTCCACAGCTAAGTGTATTCACAGTGTTTACCTTCACCCTTCAGCTTTGGATATTCACTACAGCTTTTGCTTTCATGTCACTGCACACCTTCTGTGACCTTCTGTATGCTCGGTCTCATACCACACCCACCAAACCTTTGAGATGAATTGCAGCCTCTGTTTCTTCTCCGAAAATGAGAACATTTGCAGCTCACACTTTGGTCAGCAAACCATGGGGATTCAATGTAGCGTTTACATTCCATTATTCTATGGAAAGTATCCCAATTATAGCTTTTTCTGGGCTATGTGTACTGTAACTTACCAGGGTGATCGCTATATTGGCAGTCGCCCTGCGCACTGGTGGCAATTGACACAGTACTGTTTGATATCACTAAAGTGGCACTTTCTGAGCCTGCTTAGGCCTTTTTCTCTCCAAATTGGCTGGGGAGAACCTTTGCCACACTAAAGGACATTTTTCTGACTGCACCTCTGGACTTGGTGAATAGCGTGCACACCTAGCATTTCTTTTCTGCAACAGGCGGCATGCCTACCATTTCAAGCTGCTTCAGGTCCTGGCTAAGCAATAGACCACAGGACTGCACTACTGGAACCCTGACACTCACCCCACAGCTTGGCCTTTAACGTACTGCATATTTCATGTTGAACCCTAAAGGATTTGTCTCCTGCCATGCAACATTGCACTGCTGTGGTGCTGTCTGAGCATTACGCTGCCTATTAATTCTAGCAGTATGTCTGAGACTAGTATAAAGCAAAATCACCAGACTGCACTTGGCAGGCCCCTTCTGGCCACAATGCACTGTGTACCCAATGCAACATTAGCTTTGTAATTGGTCAGGATATCCCACTATGTGGCACTTGCAAGGCATCCTTTTGATGATAGCAGCGTTTACCCACCTTGAAGCCTTCACTGGAGACTTAATGTGTGGCCTGGAGCTCTGACTGTTACACAGTCCTATTGTGTACCAACTCGGTCTTCCCACAGTGATGATGAGCTCTTGAAGTGCAAATCTGCTCACCTTAAGGAGAGAATTGTCAGGCTAATTCAAGCAGTTTTTGGGACACTTGAGCAGCCAGTCTTTCCTAACAGTATTGAATTTACCAAGATCGGTTTTAGAAAACACAGAAGAAGTTTCCAAATTTTTTAGGAGTTTGAGGCGCTCCAACGTCTAAGGCTGCGTACACACGGTCGGACAAAACCGATGAGAATGGACCGAGGTTCATTTTCATCGGTCCAAACCGACGGTGTGTATAGCCAATCGGTCTGTTGTCCTTCGGTCCAAAATTTTAAAACAAGCTTTAAAATCGAACCGATGGTCCGCTGCCCGATCGGTCCAAACCGATGGTTAGTACAGAAGGCATTGGTTCAAAACCCACGCATGCTCAGAATCAAGTCGACGCATGCATGGAAGCATTGAACTTCGTTTTATTCAGCACGTCGTGTGTTTGACGTCACCGCGTTCTGACCCGATCGGTTTTTGGAACGATGGTGTGTACACATATCAGGCCGTAAGGCCACTTCAGCGGTGAACCGATGGAAATGGCCCGTCGGACCAGTCTCATCGGTTTGGAAGTAGTATAGCAGTCTGGCAAGGCCTCCTTTGTCAGCTGTTTTGATGCTTCTTGGCTCTTAAGAATTGTCACTCAGTAGACCTGCGTCAGACTGCAATAGTCCCACCGGAGTCCTGCCTCAGCAAGCCAATAGTCGTCCCGATTACAGATTCCGCATCCTTTAAACACTGTGTGAACAGAATCATGGAAATGCTTTTTAAACTTTTAATTGATCATAGGCTTGTGTTGGGACCTAAGCTCTGAATAGTCTTCCCAATACTTGACTGACCAAGTAAACCAGCGTGTTCAGGCCAGCAAATTTTCTGTGATACTACAGCATAATAAATGGTTTGGCGAAGACTAGCAATTCTTAGTACTTGTTTTACATCTGGGTAAAGTAGGTAGTCTCTCTTGGTTACAAAACTGAGTTTCTATCTTTCATAGTAAGCATTGGTGATGATGCTTGTCTCCATGTTTTCTGGATCACTTTCTGCACCTCAGATTTGGTGGAATTCACTACCAGTTTGTGTCCCGAATTAATTTTTACCAAAATGCTTGTATTGGTGCTGGCTCCACTCAAAACCAGGGGCATTCTAATTGTAGCATACCACTTTGACCTCCTTCAAGACGCTGTTCTACGGGAACTGCAACCAACATAAAGATGGCCCTGGAACCAACCGTTAAGCTGGCTTGTGAATGGCCAGAAGTCTGGTTTGATCCCAGTGCAAGACCTGAAATGCCTGGGCATGCTGCCAGGCATTTTCCTTCTTTCTTTAAACAGATCAGATCTCCTCCTTTCTTCAAGCTCAACGTCGCTCTTCCTTCTACCGTATGCATGCTGGTCCTGAGACTAATGGTCTCTGCCTTCCAGGCAATCCCCTTTTCTCAGTACATCAGATTTCCTCAATTGGAACATTTCAATCAAATAAAACATTTCCAGAACTGCTGTGGTTATTCTGGTAGCTTGCTATATTTTGGGGACCTATTCTTTCTCCCTCTTTGTTGGAATTTTACCAGGGACCCAATCCACTCTTGTTGGGAAGGGGTCCTCATCTCCTTATAATGTAAAGGGTTGCTGGATGAAGAAAAACTGCCTGCCATTTAAAATTTCAGAGATCCAAGGGATCTGCCTGCCTCTCCTCCACAGGACAACCTGGTTTTGTTGATGGGTTTAGTCTAATAATGGCAACACAGTGACCTACGATAAACTTTGGAGAGGAAAAATGTAATATGGGAGGTAGAGAGGTGGCTTACATCCTGAGTTGGACAGAAATGTAATTTTTCAACCCTGAAAGTTGATTCCATACTTCTTTAAAGCAGATTAAACAAAGGGATCCCTGCCATCCTAGTAGCCGTACACTGGCCAAGAATTACCTGGTAGTCCGGTAATATTTCTAGGAGCAGACTTCCCATGATCTCTGCCAGACCAACCAGATCTTTTTTCTGCGGCTATTTCTGCATTCTGCCTTGGTCATTAACCTTCACAGCTTGGTTATTAACCACTTGCCGCCTGCACTATAGCCGAATGATGGTTACAGCGGGGAAGGCTAGTTTAGGGAGGCCTCCTGTTATCACACCCGCTGCAGGGTGTGGGTGGTCTGCTCTGTGATCAGTGTCCGGAGGACACGGCTGATCACAGATTGAGGTAAAGAGCCAATCGGCGTCTCTTTACCACGTGATCAGCGGTGTCCATTCACAGCTGATCGTGGATGTAAAAAAAATAAAAGCCGGTTATCGACACACTTTTCTTAATGCTGAGAGCATGAGGAGAGGAGAAAAGAGCCCACATTCTCCAAAAGGACATCTACACAGATTTAGTGTCCTGATTATCAGTGCTTACCAATGCTGCCAATCAGTGCCTCCTCCATCAGTGTCCCCTATCTGTTCAACCTCCTCAGTGCACATCAGTGAAGGAGAAAAATTACCCGTTTCCAACTTTTTATAAGAAACGATGAAAGTTTATTTAGCAAAAAAAAAAAACCCAGTGGTAAATAAATACCACCAAAAGAAAGCTCTATTTGTGTGGAATTTTTTTTTATAAAAATTGTGTGCAGTGTTGTATGACTGCGCAGTTGTCAAAGTGCGACAGTCCTGAAAGCTGAAAATTGGACTGGTCAGAAAGGCGGTAAAAGTGCCCAGTAGGCAAGTGATTTAAAACCCAGGCTCTAAAAGAATGCAGGCTGTCTCGCGGCCCTTTTTACAGTTCCCAAGCCAAATGGAGATGTCCAGCCTTTTGTGGACTTCAAGGGTCATCACAAGTTCCTGAAAGCATAGATATTCAAGATGGACTTTGAAAGAAAATTACTTTGACCCCCCCCCTAATAAATAAATAAATATATTATATTATAATATATATATATATTAATGCAGAGGCCATACAGAATAAAATGGTGGGTGTTGCAATTTTTTTTTATTTGTTTACGGTATTTGCATAGAGATTTTTCCAAACTCAATTATTTTGGAAAACACTTATGACTTTTTATGCACAAAAACACAATATGTTGCCCAATTGTTTGGTAACATATAAAAGATGATCTTATGCCGATTACATAGTTACCAAGCATGACATGCTTAAAAATTGCACACGACCGTGCAGTGGCGACAAACTACATGCATTTTTAAAAAAAGCTTTTGCAGGTTACCACTTTACAGAGGAGGTCTACTGCTAGAATTACTGCCCTTAATCTGATGTTCGCAGTGATGCCTCATGCATGGTACGATTTCGGTTTACATATGACACAACACCACTGCTGTAATATTTATTTATTTTACGCTTTATTTTTACACTGTTTATTTATTTTTTATCACTTTTTTATTGTTATAACAGTGAATGTAAATATCCCCTATGATAACAATAGGTAGTTTACATGTACGCCTTCCTTCCCTTTTTTTTTTTTTTTCTCAAAGGTCGTTTAGACTCTAGATCGCCTCCTAAAGCAGAGCATGATCGCCCTTAAAGCATCCGACCACACCGAGATTGGTGTGATCAGATGCTTTCCCAATTAAAAACGGCGCGGTTTATATCCGGCAAAACCAATGTGATGAAATGCTTGTAGCTTCTGGTTTCTTAGGCCATAGATCTGGTGCTGTTCTGGTCTCCGATCAGCTTTATGGTCAGCTGGCGGAACCACCAGCTGCATTCTCGCGTTCCCTGTTGGGACAGGAGTGCCCAAGAAAACCGCAGAAGGTTTCAGCCGCTAAAAGCAGTTTAGCGGACGAAAAACAAAATACCAAGATGCTGCCTAAACCTGCAGGCATGATCCCGGTATGACCACTCAAAGTCTAGCGACATACCAGTACGTTGCTGGTCCTTGTTGGGCATATATTGTAATGTTCTAACAGATTTCTCCATTCACATTGATCGATGTGAATGAAGAAATCTCTGCCAGAAAGTGTGCAGTATGCCCACCATTACATTATACTGCCCTGCATCCACCCACTTCTAATGATGGGCATATACATGCAGGTATGTGTGTTTTTTTTTTTTTTCCTTAGTTCAGCCCATGGGGTGAACAAAAAAAGCCTAACTGATTCCTTCATTCACATGATGAAGAATTATCTGCCAACAAAAGTGAAAAAAATATATGTCGAAGCATATGGGCAATCCGCCCTCTGTCCACCCCAGCCCCTATGCTTTGGCATATATGCTTTTTTTCTTTTTTTTTTTTTTTTTTTTTTAACTACGCTGGTGAAATTTCCTCCTACAGCGCTGGAGTCACTGATTTAAGTATTGTGGGAGCAAACCTTGTTGCTGTTGGAATAAACAAATCGGTGCTGCAGCTTGAGTGGCTTATCTGCAAAGCAAACAATGGTTAACAATTCCACATTTTTGTAACTAACTTTTAAACGTTCCAGGCTAAGGTCTCTAAAAATGCGATAGCCATCTAATATTTTTCAAGACCCTGTGTGAATGTGTGCCATGCTGTACCCTATACTAATTCAGTAGTGTGAATGGTAGCGCTGGAAACGGTCCTGGATGCAGCGACCAGGTTGGCCAGGACAGAAGTGACAAAAATAGCGAGTGTCATGCCTATATCCACGTTTGCTTTGGGGTGCTCTTTGGGTAGGGGTACTAGGGAGGACATCTGGAAAATGCCTCTTGCAGCCGGCTCACTGCATCTGGATTGGGAAATTGGGCCAAATCACCTTCTAAAAACAAAAGGGCTGTGATGATCGCTTCCAGAAATTTTAAGAAGAATTCACTTCTTCCTTGACACCTTGTATAGTACATAAGCGTTGAACAGAACCAATTGGAAAAAATATACAGACACATTCTTGTACCAGCGTCTGGCCTTAAGGGCAATTATGTACAGCGCCATCATCTGGTCGGTGAAGTGCCATTTTAATTTTGTAGTCATGGACACAGAGGGGCTTCTCAACACCAGTCGCTGTTGCAGTTTGGACTGTCGTATCTGCATGAAAGGAAGACTGAACAAAACTGTTCCGTTTTATTCTTCCACCTAACTGCAAGCAATTCATCACATCTCAAGCAGGCTCTCTCTCCCCATCTAATTCGGGAACTTTTAAGCATTTGGGCGAAGCCCCAGCGATTAGATCGCATGGTGCCACATGCAGCAATTCCAAATTCAAAAAGGTGTCTAAAGTCGCTTGTGTAATAATTGTCCACGTACAAGTGGTACCCCTTTTCAGAAGAAGGGTGACACCAAGTCCCAAACAATTTTGCTGCTGCTCCCTATGTAGTCTGGGCAGTCGGGAACTCCATCTTTCCCTTTTCTAATCCGGGAACTACATGTATAGCCTGTTGCCCTGTCACAGAGCTTATACATTTGGACCCCATATCTGGCACGCTTGCTGGGGAAAAACTGTTTGAAATCAAGGGGCCCAATTTTGTGTAGCCGGTCATATCCAGAGTCACCCCGAAGATGAGTTCATTGCCGTTGAAGTGCGTAAACTGCATAATTTTCTTGTATCTAGTCCTGGCCATGGCAGCAGAGAACACAGACATTTCATGGTGGCTCAGTGGACCAATATGACCAACTCATTTTTAGTAATGCCCACGTTGAGACATCTGCCCAGAAAAGTTATTTATTTATTTATTTTTTTTAAATATTCGGGAACCGTGATATGTTTCTATGCAAATTGTCTGGCAATAGTCAAATTTTGGGTTTGCAGTGATAAATTGATTGGCATATACAGTTTCTCACAAAAGTAAGTACACCCCTCACATTTTTGTAAATATTTTATTATATCTTTTCATGTGACAACACTGCTGAAGAAATTGTACTTTGCTACAATGTAAAGTAGTGAGTGTATAACAGTGTGAATTTGCTGTCCCCTTAAAATAACTCAACACACAGCTATTAATGGCTAAACTTCTGGCAACAAAAGTAAGTACACCCCTAAGTAAATATGTCCAAATTAGCAATTTTTTCCTCCCCGGTGTCATGTTGCTTGTTAGCGTTACAAGGTCTCAGGTGTGAATGGGGACCAGGTGTGTTACATTTGATATCTCTTTCACTCTCTCAGGCTGGGTTCACACTTGTCCGACAAACGGTCCTACATTGGGAGCTCATGTAGCATGACGTGTGAAAATCAATGTTTCCCTATGAGAGCTGTCTTAACTGGTCCTACACAAGTCGGTCCGACTTTGAAAATGCTCCCTGTACTACTTTTGGTCCTACATTGATCCTACTTCAGCCCATTGAATATCATTGAAGTCGGACCAAAGTAGTATCCTGTTCATGAAAGTAGAATGGATGTAGGACCAATGTAGGATAAATGTAGGACCAATGTAGCAGAGCAAAGTAGGATGAAAGTAGTGTAGTAGTGTGAACCCAGCCTTATACTGGTCACTGGTAGTAAACCATGGCACCTAATGGCAAAGAACTCTGAGGATCTGAAAAAATAATTATTGCTCTACATAAAGATGGCCTAGGCTATAAGACGATTGCCAAGACCCTGAAACTGAGCTGCAGCACAGTGGCCAAGACCATACAGCGGTTTAACAGGACAGGTTCCACTCGGAACAGGCCTCACCATGGTCGACCAAAGAAGTTGAGTGCACGTGCTCGGCGTCATATCCAGAGGTTGTCTTTGGGAAATAGACATATGAGTGCTGCCAGCATTTCTGCAAAGGTTGAAGAAATGGGGGTCAGCTTGTCGGTGCTTAGACCATACGCTGCACACTGCATCAAATTGGTCTGCATGGCTGTCGTCCCAGTAGGAAGCCTCTTCTAAAGACGCACAAATCCTGAAAACAGTTTGAATACAAGCAGACTAAGGACATGTATTACAGGAACCATGTCTTGTGCTCTGATGAGACCAAGATAAACTTATTTGGTTCAGATGGTGTCAAGTGTGTGTGGTGGCAACCAGGTGAGGAGTACAAAGACAAGTGTGTCTTGCCTACAGTCAAGTATGGTGATTGGAGTGCCGTGGTCTGGGGCTGAATGAGTCTTGCCAGCACCGGGGAGCTTCAGTTTGAGGGAACAATGAATACTAACATGTACGGTGACATACTGAAGCAGAGCATGATCCCCTCCTTTCGTAGACTGGGCCACAGGGCAGTATTACAAGATAACGACCCCAAACACACCTCCAAGAAAACCACTGCCTTGCTAAGGAAGCTGAGGGTAAAGGTTATGGACTGGCCAAGCATGTCTCCAGACCTAAACCCTATTGATCATCTGTGGGGCATCCTCAAATGAAAGATGGATGAGCACAAGGTCTCTAACATCCACCAGCTCTGTGATGTCCTCCTGGAGGAGTGGAAGAGGACTCCAGTGGCAACCTGTGAAGCTCTGGTGAACTCCATGCCCAAGCCGGTTAAGGCAGTGCTGGAAAATCATGGAGGCCACACAAAATATTGACACTTTAGGCTCAATTTGGACATTTTCCCTTAGGGGTTTAGACATTAATGGCTGTGTGTTGAGTATTTCCGAGGAGATGGCAAATGTACACTGTTATACAAGCTGTGCACGCGCTACATTACATTGTAGCAAAGTGTAATTTCTTCAGTGTTGTCACATGAAGGTGTATATATATTTTATTTTTTTGTGAGATACTGTTAGGGCCGTTAAATCTGTTTCCACCTGAATTCCGGGTTGGCCAGTGATTTGGGGGGGGGGGGGGGTGTGGGCTGCCAATCGAGAGAGCGCATCAGGAAGTACACTATTGGCTCTACAGGCCTATGTTGGAATTCTTGGTTACTGTGGAACACTACTTGTGCTGGCCACCGCACCAGCTTGAGCTGCAGTTAAGGGACTCGTCATGTCACCAAGTATTACTGCAGTGCTGGTTTGTCTATGACCAGCATGTACTAGGCCGCTTGGTTCTTGCCAGTTCACCAGAAGGTAGAGAAACTAGTACTGACATTCTGCTGCATACGGGTATTGTACGATTGTAGTACCTCAGCAACCCGGGAACGGGTACGCCTGACATTAGCCAGGGACCTCTACTTCATCGTCAGAAAAAGTATTCATACCCCTGGAAATTTTCCAAATTTTTTGGAATGTTGCAACCAAAAAACATAAATTGTATTTTTATCGGGCTTTTAACCACTTAAGACCTGGACCAAAATGGAGCTAAAGGACCCGGCCAGGTTTTGCGATTCGGTACTGCGTCGCTTTAACAGACAATTGCGCGGTCGTGCGACGTGGCTCCTAAACAAAATTGGTGTCTCCCCCCCCCCCCCCCCCCCCCACACACACACAAATAGAGCTTTCTTTTGGTGGTATTTGATCACCTCTGCGGTTTTTTATTTGTTGCGCTATAAACAAAAATAGAGCGTAAATTTTGAAAAAAATTCAATATTTTTTACTTTTTGCTATAATAAATATCCCCAAAAAATATATATATATATATATATATATATATATATATATATATATATATATATATATATATATATATATATAAACATTTTTTTTCCTCAGTTTAGGCCGATACGTATTCTTCTACCTATTTTTGTTAAAAAAAAAATCGCAAGAAGCGTTTATCGGTTGGTTTGCGCACAATTGTCATTTTCACAGCAAAAAATGCATTTTAAAATGCATTGTTTTCTGTGAAAGTGACAATTGCAGTTTGGGAGGGGGGCGCTAATGAGGTTATGTGTAACCTGAAGTGTGTTTTACAACTGTAGGGGGGTGTGGCTGTAGGTGTGACATCATCGATTGTGTCCCCCTATAAAAGATCGATGACGCCGCCACAGTGAAGAACGGGGAAGCTGTGTTTACACACGGCTCTCCCCATTCTTCAGCTCCGGGGACCGATCGCGGGACTCCAGCGGTGATCGAGTCCGCGGGTCTCGGAGCTTCGGACCGGGCTGCATGCCCGCGACCGGGTACTAGCACAGGATGTACCTGTACGTGCATGTGCCCAGCCGTGCCATTCTGCCAACGTATATGTGCAGGAGGCGGTCCTTAAGTGGTTAAGTGATAGATCAGCACAAAGTGACACATAATTGAGAAGTGCAAGGAAATTAATGGGTTTTTAATTTTTTTTGTTTTACAAATATCTGAAAAGTGTAGCGTACATTTGTATTCCACTCCCTTTACTTGGACACCCCTAACTTAAATCTAGTGGAACCAATTGTCTTCAGAAGTCGCCTAATTAGTAAATTGGTCCACCTGTGTGTGATTTAATCTTAGTATAAATACAACTGTTCTGTGAAGTCCTCAGAGTATTGTTGGAGAACCTTAGTGAACAGACAGCGTCATGAAGGCTAAGGACAGGTCAGAGATATAGTTGTGGAGAAGTTTAAAGCAGGGTTAGGTTTTAAAAAATATCCCAAGCTTTGAACCTCTTAAGGAGCACTGTTCAATCCATCATCCGAAAATGGAAAGTGTATGGCACAACTGCAAATCTACCAAAACATGGCCGTCCAACTAAACTGACAGGTCGGGCAAGGAGAGCCTTAATCGGAGAAGCAGCCAAGAGGCCCATGGTAACTCTGAAGGAGCTGCAGAGATCCAAAGCTTGGGTGGGAAGATTTGTCCATAGGACAACTATTAGTCTGCACTTCACAAATCTGGCGTTTTAATGTAAGAGTGGCGAGAAGAAAGCCATTAGAACCATAAGAAGTTCCGTTTGCAGTTTGTGAGAAGCCATGTGGGGGACACAGCAAACATGTGCAAGAATGTGCGTCCAAAATTGAACTTTTTGGCCTAAAAGCAAAACGCCACGTGTGGTGGAAAATTAACACTGCACATCACTCTAAACACACCATCCCCCACTGTGAAACATGGTGGTGGCAGCACCTTGTTGCGGGGATGCTTTTCTTCAGTAGGGACAGGGAAGCTGGTCAGAGTTAATGGGAAGATGGATGGAGCCAAATACAAAGCAATCTTAGAAGAAAACCTGTTCGAGTCTGCAAAAGACTTGAGACTGGGAGGAGGTTCACCTTCCAGCAGGACAAAGACCCTAAACATACAGAATGTGCTACAATGGAATGGTTTAGATCAAAGCATATTCATATGTTAGAAAAATATAGTCAAATGTAGTCAAAGTCCAGACTTAAATTCAATTGAATCTGTGGTAAGGCTTAAAAATTGCTGTTAACAGAGGCTCTCCATCCAATCTGACAGAGCTTGAGCTATTTTGCAAAGAAGAAAGGACAAAAATGTCACTCTCTATATGTGCAAGGCTGGTAGAGACATCCCCAAAAGACTTGCAGCTGTAATTGCAGAGAGAGGTTTTTCTACAAAGTTTTGATTCAGGGGGCTGAAATACAAATACACACCATACTTTTCAGATATTTATTTGTAAAAAATTGAAAACGATTTATTTTCCTTCCACTACACAATTGTGCCACTTTCTGTTGTTCTATCACACAAAATCCAAATAAAATACAAAACAAAGCACCTGGTTGTTAGACTGTTTTTGAAGCGCTACAAAAAAATTGAACTGCTAGTACTAGCAGAGATCAGGCCTGACTCTAACGTTGCAGTTTTGTGTATTGGCAGTGACCGTGATCTACTGCACTGAACTTGTTTTGGGGAGGGGGGGGGTGCGCTAAAACGCAGGTGCTGGCAGGTGTCGGGGGCTGATCCTCCTAATGCTGTGTCTTTTAGAACATTCTACTATTGGGTAAGCTAGTATAGTTCTGATCTGATGAGAGATTGATCCCTTCAGACTATACTAGTAATGAAGGTGTATAGTATTAAATGTATTCTTCTCAGTCTTCGCAGGAATCGGGGGGGAGCTTCAGGAACCAAAACTGCAGTCTTTATCCTCGTGTCACAGCACAGGAAGGACCTCCATGGTTAACAAAACAGAATTAACATTAGGCTTGCACCCAAGGGTACTTGGGGAACTCGGTCAAGTAATTGCCAGACCATTGTTCCTTATTTTTACTGACTGGAATGGTACCAGCTGATTGGACAAAAGACAATGTAGCACCAATATTTTAAAAAGAGCCCAAAATACATCCCTGGAAATTACAGAGAACGGTATGAGTAGCAGAAATCCGCATGGATTCATGAAGAATCATTCTTGCCAAACCGATCTATTAGCCTTCTATGAGGAGGCGAGTTGCCAACTAGATAAAGGAGTACATGGATTGAAAACTGGCTACAGGGGCGAGTTCAGAGGGTGGTGATAAATGGGGAGTACTAGGAGTGATCAGGGGTGGGAAGTGGGGTCCCCCAGGGTTCTGTCCTGAAACCAATCCTATTTATTTGTTCATAAAATCCTTGAGGATGGGGTAAGCGGTTCAATCTCTGTATTTGCGAATGATACTAAGCTAAGCAGGGCAATAACTTCTCTGCAGGATGTGGAAACCTTGCAAAAAGATCTGAATAAATGAATGGGGTGGGCAACTACATGGCAAATTGAGGTTTAATGTAGGAAAAATTAAAATCATGCATTTGGGTGGCAAAAATATGAATGCAATTAATACACGGAGGGAGAATCTCTGGGTGAATCTAGGATGGAAGAGGACCCGGGGGTCCTAGTAGATGACAGGCTTAGCAATGCCAAGCTGCTGCTAACAAAGCAAACAGAATATTGGGATGCATTGTAAAGGGGACCAACTCCAGAGATAAAACAATAATTCTCCCGCTCTACAAGACTCTGGTCCAGCCGCACCTAGAGTATGCTGTCCAGTTCTGGGCACCAGTCCTCAGGAAGGATGTACTGGAAATGGAGCGAGTACAAAGAAGGGCAACAAAGCTAATAAAGGGTCTGGAGGATATTGGTTATGAGGAAAGGTTACGAGCACTGAACTTATTCTCTCTGGAGAAGACGCTTGAGACTGGATATGATTTCATTTTACAAATACCATACTGGTGACCCCACAATAGGGATAAAACTTTTTTGCGGAAGTGAGATTAACAAGATGCGTGGCCACTTATTAAATTTAGAAGAAGAGGTCTAATCTTTAACTACGCAGAGGGTTCTTTTCTGTAAGAGCGGCAAGGATGTGGAATTCTCTTCCACAGGCGGTGGTTTCAGCGGGGAGCATTGATTAGATAAGCACCTGAATGACAACATACAGGTATATACAATATAATACTGACACATATAATCACACACATAGTTTGGACTTGAGGGGATTGTGTCTTTTTTCAACCTCACCTACTATGTAACTATAGTGTGTTAGTGTTACTGGCAATCAAAGGGTTCGAATGTATTAGTGAATATGTGGCAGGTAATCTGACGCTGTCTGGTATTGACATTAACTGACGCCATCTTGCATCGCCCGTGACCAGTGATCAATAAAAAGATCTGCACACTGTGTAATAATGACACTGTGACAGGGCAGTAAAAGGGTTAACTGGGGGGTGATCAGGGGGCTAAACCGTTATTCTGGAATATATGGCGGGAACCCTGACTGTATCTGGGATGGACGCTAATGCTAGCTAGCGTCACCAGTGACACCAGTACAGTGATCGGTAAAAAACAATTGTACCATGTCCACCTAGTAACACTGACAGGGAGTGAAAGGGTTAACTCGGGTGATCAAGGGGTAAATATGTCTAACTGTGTGTTCTGGTGTCAGTGAAGTGCTTTTACTCTCTGTAGATGTTCTCTTCTGTCACGGGCTCCGGGAGAGAAGATTGCATCATTTCCTGTGCCTGTTTATATTGAACAGGCACAGGATGGTTTCCCCATTTGTCAGAACCGTTCAGCAGGTCCAGGCCAATGATTTTATGTGGATTGATCGGTTCTGAAACAAATCCGATCCCTGCAGGGATGGCGGGCACGCGCCCCCTACCTGTGGGCATGAATCACGTACAGGTATGTGATTTCGCACTCAGAGGCCGCCCTGCTGCAGTATATGTATGTGGGGCGGTCCATCAGAGGTTAAAGGTGTGTGTGTGTGTGTTTTTTTTTTTTTACAATTTTTGGTTTCTGAAACCCTTTGTATGCTTTCATCACATCTTGGACTTGATACCTTTTTGTACATCCACAAAAGTTTTGAATGGAATTAATTGATCAATTATTGGGGTTTATTTTCTAAAGCTGGAGAGTGCAAAATCAGGCTCGTGTCTGCATAGAAACCAATCAGTTTCTAACCCCAGATTGGCAACAAGTCCTGGAAGCTGATTGGTTTCTATGAAGAAGTGAGATTGATTTTGCACTCTCTTGCTTTAGTAAAGAAACCCATCATCTCCCTTCATTGCGGAGACTTCTTGGTTTCCATTGGGCTCCATTCAAACCTGAGCGTAGCGCAGCGACCGCTGCTACAGCTCGTTATTTTTTGCCTTTTTTTGTTTGTTTTTAGTGAAGTGTTTTTGGAGCGGCACCATTTATTTTCAATGGCCCGTTTTGTCGCTTGCCAATCGTGGAAATACCGCACCTCGTTTGGGGTGCCATTAGGAAATAATGTCATCACAAACTAATTCCGCCGTGATTCTGGAATCTCGGACAGAATTAAAGCGATTGTGCCCACGATCGGAATTGTTCATGGTGTGAATAATGCCAAAGGGTTTTGTGTTTTCCACATTCCTTTCTACTGTCAACCTATAAACCGCTGTCAGTTTGTTGCTCTTGTCAGTCCTTGTCTCAAGGGTATTCCATTCATCAGATACTATTGCTGTGAGATCAGACCTCCCTGACCTTGAACTCTTATGTATCAATCATGCTTTTAACCACTTAAGGACCGTCTCCTGCATATGTACATCAGCAGAATGGCACGGCTGGGCAGATGTACGTACAGGTACATCCTGTACATGTACCCAGTCGCGGGCCAGGTCTGAAGCTGCGCGACCCGCGGACCTGATCGCCGCGGGGGTCCCGCGATCGGTCCCCGGAGCGGAAGAACGGGGAGAGCCGTATGTAAACACTGCTCCCCCGTTCTTCACTGTGGCGGCGCATCAATCGTGTCATCCCTTTTATAGGGGGACACAATCGATGACGTCAGACCTACAGCCACACCTCCCTACAGTTGTAAACACACTTCAGGGAACACAACCCCAACAGTGCCCCCTAGTGGTTCACTCCCAAACTGCAACTGTCATTTTCACAATAAAGAATGCATTTTAAATGCATTTTTTTGCTGTGAAAATGACAATGGTCCCAAAAATGTGTCAAAATTGTCCGAAGTGTCCGCCATAATGTCGCAGTCACGAAAAAAAATCGCTGATCGCCGCCATTAGTAGGAAAAAAAAAATAATTAATACAAATGCAATAAAACTATCCCCTATTTTGTAAACGCTATAAATGTTGCACAAACCAATCTATAAACGTTTATTGCGATTTTTTTTTTTTTTATACCAAAAATAGGTAGAAGAATACGTATCGGCCTAAACTGAGGAATATTTTATTTATATACATATGTATGTATGTATGTGTTTTTGGGGGATATTTATTATAGCAAAAAGTAAAAAATATTGCATTTTTTTTTCAAAATTGTCGCTCTATTTTTATTTATAGCGCAAAAAATAAAAACCGCAGAGGTGATCAAATACCACCAAAAGAAAGCTCTATTTGTGGGGAAAAAAATTGCGCCAATTTTGTTTGGGAGCCACGTCGCACGACCACGCAATTGTCAGTTAAAGCGACGCAGTGCCGAATCTCAAAAAGGGGCCTGGTCCTTTACCTGCATTTTGGTCCGGGGCTTAAGTGGTTAAAGGGGTTGTAAAGCTTCGTGTTTTTTCACCTTAATGCATCAAGGTGAAAAAAACACCTTGCACTCTCCGGTCCCCCCGAGCCCCTATTTTACTTGCCTGAGCCCAAAATCTCTGTGGGCACGATCCTGCATCGTTCTTTCCATAGCTGATCGGCTCCTCATTGGATAGATTGATAGAAGCGCAGCCATTGGCTCCTGCTGCTGTCAATCAAATCTAGTGATGTGGGGGATGGGGCCGAGTTATAAATTCGGCGGCTATGTATGCCCCCGAGTGTATAGCACGGGAGCACGCCCACAAGGTAACCCCCTTGGGAGAGAGCTTCCCAAAGGGGGTTAGCTCTTGCGGGGAGGAGCTGAGGCAGCTGCCGAAGGACCCCAGAAGAAGAGGATCGGGCCCACTCTGTGCAAAACAAACTGCACAGTGGAGGCAAGTATGACCTGTTTGTCATTTAAAAAAAAAAAAAACATGGAGCCTTTAGTGTCCCGTTAAGCCCCGTACACATGGGCCAAATATCAGCCAGTACAGTAGATATCGGCTGGCTTTTGGCCCGTGTGTACAGGTCCTTGTTTCATAGAAGTATATCTTGCTGGAAAAACCAGCAGCTGATCGGCATCCAATCAGCACGCTCCGCTAATGGCTGTGAGCGCTGACCGGTGTGTTCTGGCGGGAGTGCGGTCCCCCTGTCAGAAGTCAATAGATCAGAGGGGAAATCACTGTACTAACGTCACATTGTTGGTACAAAGACTCCCTCCTGAGCTCTTTAGGTTTTTTTTATTCAACATGAAACAACAAAAAAAATCTCAGCACCAATAATAAATGCACAAAAACCTTGTCAAACTAGAATAATAATGAGGTACACTGTTAGGCGGTATTAAATCCAAAATCAAATTGCGGCATTCGCTTTCTTTTTAACATTTTTGGCTTTCTTGCCTTTTTAATCTGGTGATCCAGCCAATGGGTCTGTTTTTTTTTCTCCAGCAGAAAAAGCTCTCCTGCACATGTAGCAGTTAGTGTGAAGACAAACCATATACCACTGACAGGGGTACTTGCACTGATCAGCTTTTATTCATGTAAAACCTTTTTAGTTGGAGATTGGCATCAGTTTGTTAGATGTGCTAGTGAATCTAGCTACACTAACACTCCCCTCCCCCCCCCCCCAGACTGACAATGCTCCTATCTGCCCCTGTCCTTCGCCCAGTGGGGGCGCTCTAATACAGGAGGTTTGCTATTGGTTAGATCACCAGGTGAAAGCAAAGGGGGGGAAAAAAGCCCCCAAGAAAGGAAACTAATGCAGCCACCACATCTAATTCCGTTTTCGGTTTTGGGTTTACCAATTTCAGTACCAACTTGTAAAATTGTGAGCTCCCTGTGAAAGGAAAGACTTTTAGATCAGAAAATATTTGGACACTTGCACACCTATATAGTTTTTAGGTAAGTAGATCAGTATTTGTATATACAAATGTTTCTATAGTTTGTCTAAAATTGATGGCAACCCTGTATGGATCAATTGCGCCCTCGTCACATATGGTATCAAGGAGAAATATAACTCTAGATGTTTTGTAAAATCCCCTAAGCCCCCGTTCACACCGGCTTGACATGTCATGTGATTTGACAGTTCCAAATCGCATGACAAGTCGCACCCTATTGTTGGCAATGGAACCGTTCAGTTCGGTTTGACTTTGCATTGCCGCTAAGATTTGAAAAAAGGTTTCTGCGCTATTTTTTGCGATTTTTTTTCAGGTGTGACTTGCATGAAGTCACACAGATGCCAGCCGGGTTGCTGTGCAAATCGCGTGCAATGCAAATTCAGCCATACAGATTGTATGTCTGGATTTGCATCACATTCGGACCAAAGTCGTGCAGGGCCTTTTTGGGTCCATACTAGAATCTGATCGACTTCATGTTTGAACTGACAGTTCGTATTGCGATATGTGAACCGATCTGGGGGCGTCATTAACTTTGTATTGACGCTCCCAGTGGTTCGCATAGGGCAGTGTAAACTGCCTGCGAGTCGGGTGCGATTCAGGACCCCTTGCTGGATTCGCATCAGTTCTCGCATCACACCGGTGTGAACCGAGCTTAAAGGGGTTGTAAAGACAAAAATATTTTCCTCTTAAATTAAAGTCTGACAGTAGCTGATAAAGTAAAAAGTAATGTTTTGCATTATAACTAGTTTGATACCTGTTGCAATCGAGCTGTTTTATTCACCTCCAGCACTCCTGAATCATTATTCTCACTGACCTACTGGTTTGCGGTGCGCATTCATTCTTGCTACATCACGGCCCAATGGGAACTACAGTTCCCATTAGGCTTAGCCTCCATGCCTGTGAGGGATAAGAGAGCATCTTCACGCAGGGCTGTAGTCATAGGGAGGGGGTGAGCACATTCTGCTTTCCACCATGCAAAAGGGCTCAGATGCTGGTGGAAAGCAAGAAGAGGAGTGACAGGAAATGGCATTTTCATACTTGGATTACTGTATTTTGGAGGTCAAAAGGAAAAACGAGGCAAGTGATATTTAAATGCTCTAGCTTACAGCAATCAATTGATCTAATAAACAAACCTTTAGTGTTCCTTTAATGCCTGGTACACACAATGAGATTATCGGACGATTGATCGCCCGTTTTTATTTTGCATGCTAATCTCGGATCGAACCTGAAGTCACGACAAAAATTCGGAAGTGATGTCATCTGTTATATTGCATTTTTGAATGACAACTGTAGTGTATAAATGAAAATCGTACGCTCTGACATGATATAAAAAAATTCAGTGCATGTTCGATCAAATAATATCGGCTGAACTGTCCCGATCTCGAAAGCTCTGTACTAACAATCTGATTATCAGATTAACAATCAGATTATCGTACGATCGCTCCAAAATCAGTATTTTCGTACGATTTTCTGATCGTGTGTACGGGGCTTTAGGGATTGATTTACTAAAACTGGAGAGCGCATAATCTGGTGGGCACAGCTGTACATTGTAGCCAATCGGCTTTTAACTTCAGTTTGTTCAGTTGAGCTTTGGAAATAACACCTGGAAGCCGATTGGTTTCTTTGCAGGGTTGCACCAGATTTTGCACTCTCCAGTTTTAGTAAATAACCCCATTATTGTCTACATTACTGCACTGATTAGGGTGTTCCAAAGGTATCTGTGTTACCAAAGAGGAATTATGTGTATATAGCTAAATTCCACATGTAGTTGGAAGTGCTGTAATAAGGAACCTTGGTTCAAAAAATAGGGAGGGGAAACAAAATAAGGAACCTTCTCCGTGCAATATAAATATCCAACAGATGATGGAACGTGTCTCCTATGCGTTGCTCTCCATATTACTCCAATGAAAAGAATGTCTTTCATGTGAAAACAGTCCACATACAGAAATAACTTCTCTGTACAGCAGGGGGGCCCCAACCTTTTGAAGAGCGAGGGCCACTTTACCGGCTTGGTAACTGGTTGTGGGCCACAATTAGTGGATGTCAGGTCTGTGTCTGCTCTGCATATGCAGACACAGACCACGCTACTCTATGGGCCCTCCAATCTACACTGCCCAGATGGAAGGGGGTGTGATCACCTTCGGTTTTGTTTTAGAGGATCGGATTGGAGGAAGGCAGGTATAAAACGGCCACAAGTTTGTTTTACATCTGCCGCTCCATAGAGGGGAATGGAGGGTCTGGGTTGGACTGATTATGTCAAAGGAGCCTAATGCCCTGTACACACGATCAGGCTTTAGCCCGACCAAACTCGCATCGGAATTCTGAAGTAATTTCATTGGAGGAAAAGAGAACACGTTGTCTATGTAATCTCCGGAATTCCTAGGAATATTCGATGGGCATACTGTCAGACTCTTTTTTCCATCGGAAATTCCGATCTTGTGTACAAGGCATAATTATGGCTGCTTTCAAACTGATGCGCTGCGGTTTACCTGCACTGAGGGTGCAGCACAGTTCACCTTTGGCTTTCCTGCAGGTTAGCTTCACTTTGGCAAAGGCTTCCATTACCTGCAGATGTGCACTTTCTGAAAGCTCGCCAAACCCGCAGGTAGTAACTGAAGTCTATGGCTCAGTGCAGGTAACCCGCGGGTGCTGATCAGTTTGAAAGCGGCATAGTTACCACTGCAGATCAGATATGCCCATATGTACACTTTGGGGCAGATTCACATACAATTGCATGGGCGCAGTGTATGTGAGATACGCTACGCCGCTGTAATTTACTTTTGAAAGCTTTGAATCCAGAAAGAATTTGCGCTGCAAGTTACAGCGGCGTAGTGTATCTCTCGCGGCGTAACGGCGCGTAATTCAAATCGGCGAGTGGGGGCATGTTTCATTTAAATGAAGCGCGTCCCCGCGCCGAACGAACTGCGCATGCGTCGTCCCTAAATTTCCCGCCGTGCATTGCGCTAAATGGCGTCGCAAGGATGTCATTGTTTTGACGTGGACGTAAATTACGTTCAGCCCCATTCACAAATGACTTACGCAAACAAAAAAAAATATTTTCAAATTCGACGCAGGAACGACGGCCATACTTAACAATGCGTACGCCACCAAATAGCAGCTTTAGCTATACGCCAAAATAAGCAGAACGGAAACGACGTAAAAGAATGTGATGGCCGCTCGTACGTTCGTGGATTGTCGTAAATAGCTAATTTGCATACTCGACGCGGAATACGACGGGAACGCCACCCAGCGGACGCCGAAGAATTGCATCTAAGATCCGAAGGCGTACAAAGACGTACGCTTGTCGGATCTAGCCCAGATGCCGTTGTATCTTGTTTTGAGGATTCAAAACAAAGATAGGCCAGCGTATTTTCAGATTTCCCGCGTCGTATCAGTAGATACGCCGGCGTACTTCCTTTGTGGATCTGCCCCTTTGATTTTAGTAATAAACTTAACTTTAATAACTGTCTTCCATTCAGGTATCACCAGGTGTTGCTGTCCCAGGCAGAGCACATTTGGTATCACTCCGCCTGTGACAGGAGTCGGCTCTATAAAAAAAACCATCGGCTTATGCAGCTCTTCTCTGCAGCCGCTTGTTTCCGCTACCGCTGGCTTCATTTACAACACTGATGCTCTGGGATGGCAGGTTGGCAACCCACGATCTGGGCTTTGCCTACCCACCATCACAGAGCAGGAGGTTGGGGGCCACATCAGAGGGCTTTGTGGGCCACTGGTTGGGCACCCCTGTCGGAATACAAGTCACGGGATATCAGTTTAGGGTCTTGAAATAAGTGGGAAGGGTTTTATCTCGGTGTGTTTTTTGGTTTCTTTTAAACGTTCTTTTTAATCTTTCTTATTCCATAAGGAGTGAAACACATTCTGCCGAGTGAGCCTTTTGCTAAGAAGTGGCACGAAGTTGATTTGCGGTTTATCACGAAGGAAGCAATATTGTTTTATCGCGAATAGACTTTCTTCTAAAGAGCATTTTTTGGAAGTGGAGCTTTATTGTATTTCTAGATTTATTTCACATATTTATGTTCTAATATTATGCATGTTTTCATAATGTGTATTGTTTTAATATATGATGACGTGTATGAAAACCCACAAGCACAGCACAGGTTTGGAGCACAAGAGCATTTTATTTTGTATACTAATTTCTATTCCTATTTTTAGAACAATATTTTATCATCTAGCAGTCAAAGCATACATACAGTAATAGATAATGATTAAGGGCACATTGCTTGAGAACACACTCCACAGCTAATGGATATTTTATTCTGATCTTCCTTCCCCTTCCCTCTTGTGCCAATGTCATATTTTTTTTTTTTTTTAGTTGATTTAAAATGGAAAGCTTTGGGGTAAATAAAGTATTTTTTTATGCTTTCCAGGTGGTTTCAGATGTATATCTTATTTTATATATAATCTTTGTGAATGAGATGTTTCCAATGTGAAGACCAGAGTAATTCTTCTCTTTAACCTCTTCGCATCCACACTATAGCTGAAGGACGTCTACAGCACGGGCCTAAATTGCTAGGAGGGCGTCCATGTATGTGCTGCCTGCGGGGGCTCGGGCAGTGCGCCCTGTGATCAGCGAGTCTGAGACTCGGCTGATCGGAGTCACACCGGGTCGTTTTGCAGGTGCTATTGCTCTAAAAATAGCGCCTGCAAACAGACCTGAAACGGCCGCTTCTGTCTCTCCAATTTGAAAGCCAAGAGGGCTTTCACACGGGAGTGGTGCGCTAGCAGGACGGTAATAAAAAGTACAGCTAGCTAAATCTTTGGAGCAGTGAAAGGAGTGGTGCGTGTGTGTGTACCGCTCCTGCCCATTAAAATCAATGGGGCGCTGCGGCTATACCGCCGACAAAGCGCCTCTGCAGAGGTGTTGGAATTTTTTTTTTTGAACTCTTTCTCGGCCGAATAGCGCCCCTGCCCAAGTGTGAAAATGGTCCTAGGGTTTATCTTTAGGCCACTGTTTCTTTTAGGCCAACAGATTCTGCTTAATCAAAATGGCCATAAAATAGGTTTTACAGCCACCTGATCCACTGATTCTAAGTGGATTTGTCAGGTTATTGTTCAGGCCCATGAGATGTCTTGTTCTGTTAAAGCAGGGTTCGACAATATCCGGGCGCCAGGTCGCAATTGCGACAAATTGAGGCCGCAGCCTACAAGGCCGCAAAGCCGTGGCCTCAATTACCGGCCGCCGCTGGAGAGGTGGGGGCGCACGGAGGCACAGGATCCTGTGTCTCCGTTTTCCCGCACGGCGGGCCTGTGGCGGCCGGTAATTAAGGCCACGGCTTCGCGGCCCTCTGAAGTCCCAAGCTCTTCCTTCTGTGAGCTGGCGCCATCTGGTGGTGGCCGTTGGCATTAAAAGTTAAACGGCAGTTCTAATATGTCATTTTTCACTATTTTCACTGCCATCTCCTTCCCTCTAATTAGAACCCCCAAACATTATATATATTTTTTATTCTAACACCCTAGAGAATAAAATGGCGATCGTTGCAATACTTTCTGTGACGCCGTATTTGCGCAGCGGTCTTACAAGCGCACTTTTTTGGGAAAAAATTACACTTTTTTAAATTAAAAAATAAGACAACAGTAAAGTTATCCCAATTTTTTTTTGATATTGTGAAAGATAATGTAACGCCGAGTAAATTGATACCCAACATGTCGCGCTTCAAAATTGCGCCCGCTCGTGGAATGCCGACAAACTTTTACCCTTTAAAATCTCCATAGGCGACATTTAAAAAAAAAAAATCTACAGGTTGCATGTTTTGAGGTACAGAGGAGGTCTAGGGCTAGAATTATTGCTCTTGCTCGAACGATCGCGGCGATACCTCACATGTATGGTTTGAATACCATTTACATATGCGGGCGCTACTCATGAATGCGTTCGCTTCTGCGCACAAGCTTGACGGGGCGCGTTTTCTGAGTCCTAACTTTTTTAGCTGGCTCCTAGATTCCAAGCAAATTTGTCAAACCCTGTGTTAAAGCTCTCTACTAGGGCAGAGTGCTTCTTGAACTCGTTGTCCTTGGACCTCCTGTGTCTCACATCTAGGGCAGAGTGCTTCTTGAACTCGTTGTCCTTGGACCTCCTGTGTCTCACATCTAACTATATATATATATATATATATATATATATATATATATATATATATATATATATATATATATATATATATATATATATATATATATATATATATATATATATATATATATATATATATATATATATATATATATATATATATATATATATATATATGTGTATATATATATATGTGTATATATATATATATATATATATATATATATATAATCTCTTGTTGGATCTACCCTTTTCATATGTAATTTTCAATCGGGAAAACTCTGCAAGAGGATCTTCATTGCCCTTTGGTTTTCTTTTTTATCTTTTTTAAAGGATATGTTCTGCTTTTCTTAAATGTTATACCCATATTCGGGGTGTAACATGTTACAATTGCACTGGCCCCCGCACCTGCCTCAGTCCCTGTTATGACAGCGGCCAGGTGGAAAAGATCCCCTGCTTGCTGTCATATTTGAAGAAAATGTGGGCCTCCGTCTGCAAAACCACGTCATCCATTCAGTGTTCTGTGAATTGGAAAACGACAAGTCCCCACAGCCTTTGTGGCTGCCGGATTGTTCTCCATGATTTGATTGTTGTTCTCCCATAAGAGCAGACGGATATACTGACGGTGTACAGGAGTCCTGCATGGCCCCTGTGATCAGCTGATCGTAGGCGCAATGCTTTACAGGCTCAAAGTTAATTGCACGATTTTTCTTTACCTGCAAAAGAAAATTTGCATTTATTTATTGGGGTGTCAAGTGGACTGCTGGGTGCACACTACATATACTGTTCTCCTCTGCAAAAGAGGGTGGCTGTGTTCCTACAACCAGTGGGAACATGGAAGTAAATGTAGCCACCTTCGAACAGGTTTGCAAACGAATAATTTGGGGGAGACTTAGACCGGCCATACATTATACAATTTTCTTTTACCAAAACCATATAATATGAAGTCAAACCAAAACAATCTCAATTTGCATGCAATCACGCAGCCCCTTGCACTGCATAGTTGAAAGTAAATCTAAAGTAAATTAAATAAGAAAAGAAAAACTGTATAATATGTCCGGCTAAGATCAGAATATACACTATATGACCAAAAGTATTGGGACACCTGCCTTTACACGCACGTGAACTTGAATGGCATCCCAGTCTTGGTCCGTAGCGGTCAATATTGTGTTGGCCCACCCTTTGCAGCTGTAACAGCTTCAACTCTTCTGGGAAGGTTGTTTACAAATGTGTCTTTGGGAATGTTTGATCATTCTTCCAGAAGCACATTTGTGAGGTCAAGCACTGACATTGGATGGGAAGGCCTGGCTCATAGAACACCTTTGGGATGAATTAGAGCGGAGACTATCGGGTTGGAGGTCGGGACTTTGTGCAGGCCAGTTAAGTTCCTCCACCCAACCTCACTCATCCATGTCTTTATGGACCTTGCTTTGTGCGCAGTCCTGTTGGAACAGGAAGGGGACATCCCCAAACTGTTTCCACAAAGCTGGGAGCATGAAATTGTCCAAAATGTGTTATGCTGACACCTTAAGAGTTCTCCTCACTTGAACCAAGCGTGTCAACAACTGAACACCATAATCCTCCCTTTGGACCAGTGCACAAAAAAGGTCCATAAAGACATGGATGAGCGAGTTTGGAATGTCATCTTTGGGATGTATTAGAGCGGAGACTGTGAGCCAGGCCTTCTCGTCCAACGTCAGGGTCTGACCTCACAAATGCACTTCTGGAGGAATGGTCAAACTGTCCCATAGACACACTCCTAAACCTTGTGGACAGCCTTCCCAGAAAGAAGAGTTGAAGCTGTTAGAGCTACAAAAGGTGGGCCAAATTAATATTGAACCCTACGGCCTAAAAATGGGATGCTATTAGTTTATGTGTGTGTAAACGTACATGTAAGCAGGACTTGGGGAAAAAAAAAAAAAGATTAAAGCCATTTTTTTTTTAATGGGGACAGTCCTTCTGCTGTGTCTAGCGTCCATGTCTCCTGTAGGTGGTAGTATAACTACACTTTTTATTATTATTTAAATAAATACATAACTGTGCCCTTTAATGGAAATGCCTCTAGTTCAGGGCCCTTCAGTTGTTCAGAAACTACAATTTAAATCATGTCTGTTAATGTTTTACAATACCTCATGGGACATGTAGTTCTGCAACAGCTGGAGGACTGTAGTTTGGAGATCCCTGCGTCTAGTTCAGTGGTTCTCAACCATGTCCTCAGGGCCCACTAACAGGCCAGGTTTGCAAGATAACTGAAATACATCCCAGGTGATATCATTTTCTACTCAATGAGTCTGCGTCTCCCCAAGGTAATACTTAAAATCTGCCCTGTTAGTGGGTCCTGAGGCCAGGTGTTGAGAAGCACTGGTCTAGTTGATTAAAAACTTACCCTAGTCAAACTGGAAAATGGTGCATTTATTGGTATTTTTTTTCTGGCTATAGATTGCATAGAAAATTTTAATCGTGACAATTTTGCCAAGAAAAGGCTTTTTTTTGTCTGGGAGTAAAATAAATAAAAAAAAATATATATATAATTTTATCTTGCATTATGACATCAACAACTACTAAAGGGTTATAGCAAAAATGGAACAAGCGCTCTAGGCACCAACTAGGATATAACTGGCTTATTAAAAAAAAAAAAGTTCATAACCGAAACTACTCACTATTCCTTTTGAGGCTTGCATTAATTCTACTTTTTATGAAGTGTCTTTTGAGAGAATTGAGTTGTTCCAAGTTGTAAAAAAAATAAAAATCTACATGAAACAAAATGGTGGTATATGAAAAATGCATATTTTTTTTTTTTTTTTTAATGGAGGGAAAATAGTTCTCCAACCTGTGCAGCGGTTTTATGCCTAAACTGAAAATGACAAACTCTGGTAAAATAACCGTCATGAATGGACGTGTATCTAGTGGAACAATGCAAATATCAGTCAGTTTACTGTTATAATACCATTTTTCGTTTGTTTTTATCGGCTTTCCGTTGATGGTGCAGAATAACAAAGAATCTTTTGTATTGTGTGTTTTCTTTAGTCTCACGAGCGAGTCAGCAAACGACTGCACCAACGCTTCCAAACATGGCTGAACAAGTGGAATATGGAGCACGTGAGCCGGGACATGGCAGCTGATACCAGAAAGTGGCTGTTGGGGGAGGGGGTGGATGGCATGGTGCCTTGCGCCACCACCCGGGACTCAGAGACCCTACACTTTGTAGACATCAATAAGTATCGTGTAAAATATGGACCACCTTTTAAAACACCGTAAAAACACATGCAACAAACAGCCCTCCAGCGCTGAACTGACTGAAGTAGTCCAGGCTTTTCTGAAGGACATGGTATTTTGCCTAATAGAGAAGAATCATTGGCAGAGGCATGGCTGTACCCAACGCTCATTAGAGGATAAAGTAATCTCTTCTTCTGCCAGAGGAGGCGCTGTGATCCTAGGGGGTTTAATGTTACTGAAAACCTTCTGCCAACTGCCCCACCAGTTAGTCTTAGCAGACCTCCTGTTATTCCTGGTGTGTAAATACAAGCGTGTAAATAACGTCAACAAAGGTTGTCCTATACATCTCCTGTACCCATTTCTTATTTTATAGCAAGCACTGTCTTTGTTTAATGGTCTGTTACCTATCTTTGTAACATAGTGATGGGGGTAGGGGACATCTAAAAGCCACAACCTCCTTTATTACTGTTTCTACCAAAGGGAGTCTATTGAGAGTGTGGTTTATATATATAAATATATATAGAATTACAGTATATATGTCTAATCGCCCCGTCCCAGCGCCTCTTTGCTGTATTTCTGTCCGTGTGAGTGTTACATTTTATCTTCTATTCTCCTATCCTTTCTTCTGCCCCTTTTTTTAAACACAGTGTAAATAAAGAAAAGGTTTGGTATGATTAAGTTTCTGATGGAAGCTAATGAACTCCGCACTGCATGATCTCGCTGGTCACCGATACCGTCTCCAAGCTTCCTTCACCGAGAACTAAGGATCTGGTCATCTAAAGGCGCAAAACGAAGCCAAAGTTATATTTGGCTTTTATACACTTAATACAGCGATCCCATGATGCTTTGTTTTTATTATGCTTATTAAGGGATTATTACGTCTTCTTTTGCCATAAACATACATCACTTATGTGCAAGGTGAGGATTTTTCTCCCCCCTTTTTTTTTATTATTTATTTTTTTAATTGCATATATTGGGTAACAATGGTGACTTCCTTTCAGGATTTTCCAGCTTCTCTTCTCTACTGTGACTATTACAATTAGAGGTAGACCGATATGGGTTTTTCTCTGGCCGATATTTAGAAATTGGGGTGGCCGATATATGATGCTGATTTTTATGGCCGATATTAGGCCGATTAAAAAAAAAAACCTCACCCACTCCACTCCTTCCTCCTGTCGCTCTAGCACACACTTGTCCTCAGTACAGATTGGCGGTGGCACTGGCAGGTTTCACACTAAGCCGAGTGTAACTGTGTGAAACTAAGAGTAGAGAGAGAGGAGCTGTCAGCTCGATGTCGGGGGTGGGCCGGACCCAACCGCTAAATTACACCAGCCAATGAATGGGCTGCATTAGAAAGGGGGCGGGGCCACATACACATAGTGGCCTGCCCAGATACCATCCCATTGGCTGGTGTAATATAGCTGCTGGGTCCCGCCCACCCCCGACATCGAGCTGCCAGCTCCTCTCTCTCCTCTCTGTTACTTGTCAGTTTCACACTCAGCGCGGCGCTTGATGCTGCCAGAGCCGCTGAGTGTGGAGAAGGGAGGCGGAACGGCGGTCAGTGTAAAATATCGGCCTAATTCTGATAATAATCAGAAGATGCGGATTTATCAAATATCGGCCGGGCTATATATTGGTCTACCCCTAATTACAATGCCCCGCTAAGGAGTCTCAGATCTGCTACATCTTTGGTAACATAAGAAAAGAAGCGCCACCTGCAACGTGAAGGGTAGTTGATTCATTTTTGCATAAGTTATCGTGGAACAAATCACCTCCTCGGTAGGCTGTTTCCTTTGATAGTTTATGTAGGTATTATACTTGGTATTTATGAAGAGTGCACAAGGTTTTCTAAACGCAATTCTCCACCCGAGTTGAGTTGCTAATGCTTCATTGAGCTGTGGCCGATTGACCTCCCATCTGATGTTGCCTGCAAAGTTCTGAGCCCAGCGCCACTTGGAAGAGCAAGTAGTTTGCCAACAAAATGACTGTATGGGTGGCATTCTTCCCTCTGACCACCAATGTAAGGGCATGTGCTTCCAATTTAAATATATTTTAGCAGGGGTTCCCTGGGCACCTGAAAGTTAAATTAAGGGCTGTTCTAAACAGTCAGGTATTTTGAGTGAAAGTCAAGACATAAGATTTGGACCTAATTGAGAAATTTGCAGAACCTACCTTTAAAAAATAAAAAAAAAATAAAACTGAAATAGAGCTTGAGACTGCCACTGCTGACCACCCTCTGAAAATGCTAGTTGTCTGATTTCATTACCGTCTGACCTGCAACAAATATCTATCAGATCAGAGTGAAGTCAGCCCCTGACCTGTATATTTGTGCCAAACCAATGATTTATGTTATTTTTTTTTTGTTTTGTTTAATAAACTTTATTTCATTATTTTTTTTTTTTTTCAAATAATACAAAATCTATTTTTACGACCCATTGTTACAAAGTCATTGGGGTTGTAGTACAATATATCATGAAACATTACTGACGCACTTCATGCCATACTCCAGCAGGTTAACCATCTTTTCATGGTCAAAAATCAACATGAATTACGTTTTTGTAAAGCCTCAAGGATTTTCACCTTAATGCGTTTATTTTTTTTGCATAAACATTTACCGTATTTATTCGAGTATAACGCGCAAAATTTTATACCCAAAAAAAAAATCAAAGTTTGGGTACGCGTTATACATGAGGACTGGGGTGGCAGTGGCGCTCTACTTTAAACCTAGCCTCTTGTATCACCTTGCCGACCCCCCCGCCGCTGCTACCGCCGCCGCCACCGAACGGGGAACATTACAGACAGCTTTCGTTTGAATAGCTGTTTTCCCCACCGCGCGTAGACACTCCCCCTTGGACGGATCTGTCCAATCGCGAGCAAGGGGGAGTGTCTATGCGTGGCAGGGAAAACAGCTGTTCAAACGAACGCTGTCTGTAATGTTCCCGCGCCGCAGTGATTAACAGTAGGTACGGGGGACATGGCTGCATATACAGGGGACATGGCTGTATATACGGGGGACATGGCTGGACATACAGGGGACATGGCTGGACATACAGGGGACATGGCTGGATATACAGGGGACATGGCTGGATATACAGGGGACATGGCTGGATATACAGGGGTCAATACATTGTCAATAAATGATTTTTGGCAATTACAATGATTTTATACCGATTTTTAATCGAAAATTAGGGGTGCGCGTTATACACGTGTGCGCGTTATACTCGAATAAATACGGTAATTAAATTTTTAAAGCAATACAGAAAAAGAAATTACACACACAATATACCAGTGATGGCGAACCTTGGCACCCCAGATGTTTTGGAACTATATTTCCCATGATGCTCAACTACACTGCAGAGTGTATGAGCATCATGGGAAATGTAGTTCCAAAACATCTGGGGTGCCAAGGTTCGCCATCACTGCAATATACAGTCATGGTAATAACAGAAAAGTGAACCATGCACCTTAATGCATTGTATATATTAAGATGACAAACCTGTGCTGATGCTCAACTACACTGCAGAGTGCATGAGCATCATGGGAAATGTAGTTCCAAAACATCTGGGGTGCCAGATGTTTATCACGGCAGCCAGTGAACTAGTCTAGTCAGCAATGACAGCCTGCATAATTTCTCAGTACATGGTTCTGAAACTGTTTACTCATAACATAGTGTGAAGGTGCCAAAGAATGTTCTAAAAAATCAGGTCACATGATGCTGCTGTACTATTTTAAAAGATACAGCCTAGGTGACCTTTGAGAGGTAAATCTGAACAACACGGAAGGGATCACTGGGGTACGGCCCGCTCCCTCCTTTTTTTTCTTCTAGTAATTAATTAGTAAGTCCCCAATAAAACTAAGGACGACAAAAAGAAAACTTAGATGAATATAATAAAACAAATGTCACTGTAAAATTATAAACCTAAGGCCCCTTTCACATGTACGGATCCCGTGAGGATCAGTATATGTGTATCCGCTTGCTCAGCGGGGATCGCTTTGTTGATCCCCGCTGAGCTGGCAGATGACAGGTCGGTCCCCGCACACTGCAGGGACCGCCCTGTCAGCTCTCCCCCTATGGTTGGATCGGATGAACACGGACCGTCTGTCCGTGTTCACCCGATCCGCTCTGCAGACGGATGGAAAAAATAGGATTTTTCTAGGTCTGCAGAATTGGAGGATTGTAGACACTGAGTAATGTATGCCCCTTTTTCACCTGTAAACGGATGGATGAAAAAGCAGTAGGGCTGTCCCTATACCGATACTAGTATCGGTACCGATACCGAGCATTTCCCCGAGTACTTGTACTCAGGGGGGGAAATGCTCCGATGCCTCACCCGATACCTGGGCAGGCATGGGAGTTGCAAGTCTTCTCCCCCCCTGCTGTCTTTTACCATGCCGTCTTCTCCCCCCGTGCGTGCCGTCTTCTCCCCCCGTGCGTGCCGTCTTCTCCCCCCGTGCGTGCCGTCTTCTCCCCCCGTCCGTGCCGTCTTCTCCCCCCGTCCGTGCCGTCTTCTCCCCCCTCAATTTGTCAGGATGGAGAGCGGAGGTAGGAGCCGCTAAACCCGGCTCCTACCTTTTCCGAATGAACAGTCAGTGATCCCTGACTCTGTTCATTCATCTAACTGAGCATCGTAAACTGTTTATGATTGGAGAGGAGATTCTCTCCATTCTTAGCTGAGGCTGCTGAGAAAGGAACTGGAGAATATGTGTCCTTAGTCCCTTTCTCTGTCTTAAAGGGGAGATGTCAGAGATCTTTTAAGACCCCTGATATCTCTCCAAAGACCCAACAGGGCTGATTAAAAAAAAAAATCCAATAAATATATATTTTAAAAAAAAATTAAATGTAAATAAAAAAAAAAACACTGACAATTCACTCCCCCCCCCCCAACAAAAAAAATCACTGTAAAAAAAAAAAAATACTGCCGCTGTCACATGACATTAAAAAAAAGTATCGGTATCGGCGAGTACTTGAAAAAAAAGTATCAGTACTTGTACTCGGTCTCAAAAAAGTGGTATCGGGACAACTCTAAAAAGCGGACATACTAGCCGCGTGTGTGAAAGGGGCCTTAAATGTTGGGCACCTTTCACATGGGCTGGATCTGTTTTTTCTCAGCAAGGCATCTGCTGATCCCCCTCTGAGCTGAGCTGTTGTCTGACTACAATCCAATCCAGCCAGGAGAAAAACAGATCCCCTTCCTTTTTTTTTTTTTGCCGGGTCAGATCCCGGAGGCAGCCAGGTGTAAACAGAAATAAGTCAGTTTACATCCAACTGCCCATAGAGGAGACTGAAGGGTCGGGCTCAAAAGTGGACAGCCAGTGTGACAGGGGGTGATTGGACTGCTTGTGTGACAAGGGCCTTAGCTTCAGTGAGAAAATTGATGTTCACTTTCGTTGTCTGGTGAGTAATTTGTCAACCACACATTCCTGATAGTCCTTTATGAAGGAAAAACAGGCTGCCTTGCTCACCTAGTGTCAGACCTGGCTGGCCTCATTGCTACTGGCTGTCCTGAGTTCCGGCTAGTGTAAATAGTATGTAGGGCAGTGTATGGGGGTCAGTAGTTTGTACAGCTGAGTAAAGGGGTCATGAGTATGTAGGGCAGAGTAGGGGGGGGGGGGGGTCATTAGGCTGTAGTGCTGAAGCAGTATCCTCCACATTCGCAGTATACTACCCGGGCTCGTTTGTACCATCCCTGGATAGGGGTGATTGGACTGCTTGTGTGACAAGGGCCTTAGCTTCAGTGAGAAAATTGATGTTCACTTTCGTTGTCTGGTGAGTAATTTGTCAACCACACATTCCTGATAGTCCTTTATGAAGGAAAAACAGGCTGCCTTGCTCACCTAGTGTCAGACCTGGCTGGCCTCATTGCTACTGGCTGTCCTGAGTTCCGGCTAGTGTAAATAGTATGTAGGGCAGTGTATGGGGGTCAGTAGTTTGTACAGCTGAGTAAAGGGGTCATGAGTATGTAGGGCAGAGTAAGGGGGGGGGGGGGGTCATTAGGCTGTAGTGCTGAAGCAGTATCCTCCACATTCGCAGTATACTACCCGGGCTCGTTTGTACCATCCCTGGATATCACTGTGGGAAGGGAATGCTCCTACCCCTTAAATAGAAGGTAAAAGTGACGGGACAGAAACAAGTGACACTTTTGGAATCCAAGAAGAGCTTTTTTCAGTTGTGTCATTGGGCATTTGTGGTAGGTGCCTTGGTGACTCCTTGGGATCAGTTTTCCCTGAGCTATACAAGTACCTGTAATAAATAATAAAGCTATGCCTTCCCCATAAAGGTAGAGGCCGTTCGGGTGATTCTGATTGCATATCACGTTCTTGGCCAAGAAGATGCAAACATCTATAATCTCTTGGCAGATGACCCGTGGGCTCTTCCAGATCTCAAGACTTGCTGTTGCAGGGTTAGATCTACCATCTTTCTTTCTTTGAAGATTCCAAATCATGTTTATCTGCAAAATTGTTGAAGTGCGGTCAGCCTACTTCTATGTTTCTTCAAGTGTCACGATTGTAGATTGGACCAGCACCAATGGATGTGTGGAGGGGCTGTGAGTTCATACAGCGGTTTTCTTCATTAAGCATAGCTGTTGAATCCCAGGTCCTGAGAGATAGCATTGTTTCTGACTCGAATCCCTTTCCCTACTTCAGGTGAGCACATTGACCTCCAGGAAGGTGCACCACCCTACATGGAAGGCCTTTTCAGCCTGGTGTGAGGCTTCTAAGCTTCATCCCCTACAGTATAAGAGCTGTGAAAATGTGGAACAGACTCCCTCCAGAGGTGGTTCTGGCCAGCTCAGTAGATTGCTTTAAGAAAGGCCTGGATACTTTCCTAAATGTACAGAATATAACGGAGTACTAAGATTTGTAGGTAAAGTTGATCCAGGGTAAATCCGATTGCCTCTCAGGGGATCAGGAAGGAATTTTTTCCCCTGCTGTAGCAAATTGGATCATGCTCTGCTGGGGTTTTTTGCCTTCCTCTGGATCAACTGTGGGTATGGAGTTGGGTGTATGGGATTGTACTGTGCTTTTTATTTTGTTTGTTTATTTTTTGTGGTTGAACTGGATGGACTTGTGTCTTTTTTCAGCCTGACTAACTATGTATATCATGGGTCACATTTTGGCTTTTCTCCTGTCTGGTGCGGAGAGTCTCTAGCTTAAAGTACCAGCAAGGGACTGAACTCAACATTCTTTTCTGTTTTAGAGACCTATCGCATTTCATTCCTTGGTAGAAATCTTTGCAGAAGTTGACACATGGATTGTTCTGCCTCTGCACTCTCCTGCGGGACCTTAATCTAATCTTGGTTGGTTTGCAGACATCACCTTGTGAACCTCTACAAGCAGTTCTCTTGTCACCCTATGTACAAGGTTCTCTTTTTGGTTACCATTACCTCAGTTTGCGGGGTCTTGGCGTTGGTTGCACTTGTTGAGGCTTCTGTCCTTTCCAACCAAAGGTGGCCTCTTTGTTTGTCAGGACATTGTGTTACACCCCCCCCCCAATTCAAAGCATCCTCAGGAGAGGGGGCTTCACTCTTTGGATGTTGTTGGAGTTTATCTGAGGGTTACTGCTTCAACAGACCGGTTTGTTTTGCCCGAGGGCCTTACAGGGGGGGGGGGGGTCAGGCTGCTTCTTGATCCAGTACCTCCAAATGTATTTGTCAGCTCATTTCTCAAGCCTATCGTATGAAGCCCCATTCCATCTGGAGTGTCAGTGCCTCCTAGGCTATACAGTAAAACCTTGGATTGCAAGGATAATTCATTCCGGAATATTAAATGTCCTGCGATGTACTCTAAAGCAGTGGTTTTCCACCTCAGTCCTCAAGTACCCCCAACAGGTCATGTTTTTAGGTTTTCCTTTACACAGCAGCTTTAAATCAATATCAATGACATGGTATTGATAAGTTTTTTTTATCTAAGGGAAGTTCCCAAAACATGGCCAGGACTGAGGTTGAGAACCACGGCTCAAAAGGCTGGTACACACCAAATTATTATTATTTTTTTTTACAGCTTCGGTCGGAGCGGATGTATCCAACCATACTACAGCGATCTCCCCCACTGTGCTTTTGAGTTCCGATAGGGAGACGGTGCCCCTGCCAGAACACTCCAGTCAGTGCTCTCAGCCACTGGGATCGGGAGCCAGTCAGTTGCTGGTTTTCCAGCTTCTGTAGTACCGGCTGCCACACACAGGCCGAATGTCAGACATTTTTTTATTATTGAACTGGCTGATTTAGCCCGACATTCAGCCCATGTGTACTAGTGGCTTTAGAAAGAATTTTACAGACAAAACAAAAATCCTAATATTTCTATAAGGCCACTGGAATCCTACATCATCTGTGGCAAGAGCACTTCAGCCCATGGCAGAAATGTAAAAATAAAAAATGCCTAGACTGCCAATGTAAGGAAGTGTTAGGATTCTGAATTCATTAAAGCAAAGGTATTAAACCAAAAACCAATAATATATCGCAGCTTACCAATTATTACATGTGTTGGGTGCGTTGGCTTTCTTTTCTTACACTGTTTTCACCTGATGATCTGGCCAGTAATACCTCTCCTATATTATAATGCCCCCACTTTGGAAGAATGAGCACAGGGGGCATCTTTGAACAGTGGCATTGTCAGTCTGGGGGAAGGGGGTGTAAGTGTATCTAAATGTGCTAGTGCATCTACCAAATATCTTTAAATGCTTTTAAAAGTATAAGGAGTTCAGCTTCAAAGTTTTTTTTCCCCTTTTGTCTTCTTTCACACAGGCTTGTCCGTTTTGACAGAATCCGCTTGCTCAAAGGGGGATTGCTCCGCTGATCCTCGCTGAGCAGGTTGATTACAGGTCCATCTCCACTGACTGTGCTGAGACGGACCTCTCAGAGTCCCACTCTCCTCTTTGGAAAGATCTGATGAAAACGGACCACCTGTCTGTTTTCATCCAATCCACTAGACCAGTGATTCTCAACCCTGTCCTCGAGTACCCCCAACAGGCCATGTTTGCAGGTTTTCCTTTATCTTGAACAGGTACTTTAAATCAGAGTCAATGGCTTGGTATTTTGGACAGCTATTTTATCTAAGAGATATTCCCAAAACATGGGCTGATGGGGGTACTTGAGGACAGGGTTGAGAACCACTGCACTAGACCAATGTTTCGCAACTCCAGTCCCCAAGTACCCCCAACAGGTCATGTTTTTTTTAGGATTTCACTCAGATGAAACGGCTCTGGTAATTACTAAAGAAGTGAAACTGATCAAATCACCTGTGCAAAATAATGGAAATGTTTAGTAGGGTTAATCCGCGCTATCCCCAAAGAAAGGGGGTGTGCAATAGTGCAACAAAGTGCAAAACAATGCCATCATGTAAAAAAAAATATATATATATATATATATATATATATATATATATATATATATATATATATATATATATATATGTGGATAAGACTTGTCCCCACTGGGACAAAATTCCAAATATGACAAAAAATATATGACAAAGAAAAGGTACTGCAATTATAAAAAAATAGTTTGAATAGTAAACTTGAAGTAAATGTAATAAAGTGAAAATATTTCACAACCTAAAAAATCGCATAAACAAGCGACTATAGAAGTGTATATGTGTATAAACTTAAAAAAAACATGAGAGAATTAATGTGAATATAAACACAATGCCGCTCATATACAAATGATGAAAGAAAGCAGCAATATAAGTGAATGAAAACTGCCGCACACTTTCAGCGATAATCCCGAGTGATCACTTAAAGTCCAACAAAAAAGCAATAAAAAGCAACTTTGAAGTCCAAGAAAGAAGCAAAAAAAAACTGCAAGGATTCAATCAAACACAGTAGCAGGGATACAAATCTTCTGTTTTATGCTTCCATCAGGTAAAGGTAGATAAATTGGATCTCTGCTACGAAGATCAACCGGTCTCAACACACCAGGGTTGGTTCACCAGGCTCCGGACATGGAAGTTGATCCACAGCAGAAAATCCTTCCTTAGCAAACTTTTTCACCTCTCCATGGGATACCAAGCAACCCTTTGTATCAGCTGGATCTTTGTCCCAGGACACATACACTATCTCTTCCCGGTAAAGGCGTTAAATGAGCCAGTTTGGGCATATTATAAATGAAAAAAAAGAGGAAAACTCCACGGTGCAGTATATCAAAAAGGTACCCTTTATTAAAATAAACAAGTTACTGACATTCAGATAAAAACCAATAAAAAACAGACTACCAGCGAGTCCTTAGCTCCACCCGATGCTGCGTTTCTCCGTACAAGGCGTCCACTGGGAAAGAGATAGTGTATGTGTCCTGGGACAAAGATCCAGCTGATACAAAGGGTTGCTTGTTATCCCATGGAGAGGTGAAAAAGTTCGCTAAGGAAGGATTTTCTGCTGTGGATCAACTTCCATGTCCGGAGCCTGGTGAACCAACCCCGGTGTGTTGAGCCCGTTTAATCTCCATAGCAGAGATCCATCTGAGTCGGTAAGCGGACAATTTATCTACCTTTACCTGATGGAAGCATAAAACTGAAGATTTGTATCCCTGCTGTGTTTAATTGAATCCTTGCAGTTTTCTTTTTTTTTTGCTTCTTTCTTGGACTTCAAAGTTTCTTTGTATTGCTTTTTTTGTTGGACTTTAAGTGATCACTCAGGATTATCGCTGAAAGTGTGCAGCAGTTTTCATTCACTTATTTTGCTGCTTTCTTTCATCATTTGTATATGAGCGGCATTGTGTTTATATTCACATTAATTCTCATACGTTTTAAGTTTATACACATATACACTTCTATAGTCGCTTGTTTATGCAATTTTTTAGGTTGCGCATTATTTTCTTTATTACAAAATAATGGAAAGCCTGAAAACATGACCTGTTTTCAGGCTTACTTGAGGACTGGAGTTGAGAAATATTGCAATAGACGAAAAGAAAATAGGACCACCATCCGCCTGGACTTGGCAGGTCGGATCGGATAGCAGCAGATGTCAGTGGACAGGTCACTGCTGACATCCGCTGCCCTATAGATGTGAATGGAGTGTCCGATCAGGCCCCCCTGAAAAACCGACAGGCGGACCTGATCGGAAAGCCCTTGTGAAAGGGGCCTTAGGGATAAGGGATTTACATTAATAAAAGCGGATCATTGTAAGCACCCTTGCAGTTCAATGGTTTGTCTCATCTCTAACATACATTCTGCTGAGAGCTGCTTCTTTTGAAAAACAACAAACTTACTGGCTGTAAAACCAGATGAAAATAGAAGAAAGCCTAAAAAAATAATAATGCAGCCATCACATCTAAGAATTGGTAAGCTGCAATATAATAAATGTTTGATTTTGGGTTTAATATCACTTTAATTAGTACATCATGCTTTAGTTCTAACAGTCTGGAGTGCACACATTTTTGGAAATCATTAAGCAGAGACTTGTCTGTACATTGGATTGTCAATCCTTTATGAGGACAGTTGTTCATCTTCCTATATTACTAAAGTGCTTTTTACATGGCCAATTCTATTTTGTAAGATTTTTAACACCCAAAATCCCATTCTGAGAGCTACCAGCCGCCGGGTCCTTCACACCAATATCAATTTTGCAACGAAAATCACCCAATGAACTAATATGTTTTCACATGTATTTAAGACCCCTTTAACACTGAGGCGCTTTGCAGGCGCTATATCGCTAAAAATAGCACTTGCAAAGCACCCTGAAAGAGCCGCTCCATTCACTCCAGTGGGAAAGCCCAGAGGGCTTTCACACTGGAGCGTTGCGCTGGCAGGACATCAGAAAAAGTCCTGCCAGCAGCTTCTTTGCAGCACATTAGGAGCGGTGAATACACCACTACTAAAGTGCACCTGCCCATTGAACCCTTTTTCAGCCGCTAGCGGGGGTTAAAAGCTAGCGGATGAAAAGTGCCGCAAAAACGACGATACAGCGGCACTAAAAATAGCAGTGTTTTACCGCCAACACCTGGGGCGGCTCAGTGTGAAAGCCCTCTAAAAGGAAGGTCAATGAACATATGCGATTTGAGGGTTTCAATTGTAAAAAAGGTTTTGATGTTTTATAAATTGAGGCAAAAGCAAGAAAGTATTGCTAACTTCATCCAGCCAGGTGTTTTCCTTCTCTTGCCCAAATGCAACCAATGAAACCTTTCTCTGCATTTAGTTAGGTTTGAGGCAATTCCATGTAAGCCCATGCTTCTTAAGCCCCGTACACAAGGGCCAAATGTCATGTGGCATTGGCTGGTTCAATAGAAACTGTCTGACATTTGGCCCTTGTGTACTGCAGCCTTTTCCGCCGGCTTCTGTCGAAGGGGCATCACCATAAAAGGTCTGGTGATCATGGGCAAAGAACGCTGATCGAAGTGTTCTGGCGAGGTGGCCATCCTCATCAGAACAGTGGTGGAGATCAATGTGCTAACATCGGACTGTTAGTACAGCAGCTCCGACCTGAGCTCTGTTTTTTTAGTTCAGCCCACCGAGTTGAAAAAAAAAAAAACCTTGCCGTTTGTAGTAGGCTTTAGTCCACATGCAAATAGGATGGCTGATCCCATAGTTCTTTCTTGGCTGCACCCAAGGATTCCTGGACTGTGCTCAGTGTTGTCTGTCCACCACACACCATGGAATGGACTTGATCAGCAAGATAACCAATTTTGAATAGTGATGGAAAAAACCCAACGACATGCATATTCACACAAAACAAAAAAAACACACAAGACAGGTTACAGAAAAAAAATATACATATATTTAGATGTTAGCATTGTATTGGTCAGTACATTGGAGAGGAGCAGCCAGGCGACACTGGGATAGAAGGTCGATGGGAGCTCTGTGCAGAATATGGTCAGGACAAGCAGTAAGGCATCTTAAGGGGGGGGGGGGGGAGCAGGAACAACATGTAGCTCAGTCATCTCCAGCACATAGGTTTAGCAGGGCACGTTGATAGTCTCCTTTTGTGTCTTGCTGCAAAGACAAAGCAATGATCAATTTAAAAATGTATTTCTACACACAAAGTATCTATAAATGCTTCAAATATAGACCCCCCCACCACCCCCGGTGATACCACATGCAGTTTATGTAGGATTTACTTAATATATTAACATTTTGAACCCCGTTATAGTTCGTACAGGCTGCATTCCCACATGCACACTGCTTATGAATTTAGGTGATGTCCACAACAGGATCCAGAATGATCACACAATGAGGATTACAATTAAGTCTTATATTGAATTACATTTAAAAAAAAAAGTGTGGGGGGGGGGGCACAAATGTTACTAAATGTGTTGCTGCCCTTAGCTAATAATTCTAGTTGCAACAGCAGCATGAATAACGTCAGCACAAGGTGGCATGCTGCATAAAGGACGGTTATCAGTGTGTAAGGAGCATCTACCACTCACCAGCCGTGCGACCTTTACTATATTACACACCTCAAGCTGTGACTTTGTGCTAATTTTTTATTTTGCCAGAAGCTGGTTTGTATGCACTTAAATGGATATGCCTTGCTGTCTAACGCTAAACCAACAATAGTCCTGCAGTCTGAAAACTGCACAGCAGACAAGCAAATAACTGAATGGGCCGGGTGACCCCGTGCCCCAGCTACCCTCAGTACTACAGTTTGCACTTGAAAATATCCAATTATGTGTTTGACAGCTGGAATAATTCTTATGCAAGGTCACAAAAATAAAAAATAAAGTTGTATCACACTTACTGAAATGAAGTAGGACAGAGATTTGTTATATTTCCTCTTGAATTCTGCCTTGATTTTAAGCAGGTCTACCTCACAGCGGGACACCATATTCCGGATCAAGATTTTATCTTTGGTGCCTTTTCCCTGGAAATAAAAAAGTTACAGGTTAATTCCCAATTGAATACTGACAATTCACAACAGACAAACCTGCCTTTCAGTTCTAAAGTAGTCTACAAGAAGGACAAACTAACTAGACCTATGAGAGGCATGCTGGTCAGAAATCATAAAATAAAACGTTTTTCTTTCTCATCCAGTGGGGGGTACAGAAATGTAGGCAGCTCATAACAAGGTCACACTTGCTGGCAATCTGTGGCAGTTTTCCATATGGAGAACTGCGGCATTCTCTGTTAGTTAGGGGCAGCCCTGCGCTAGTTTCTATTTCAGACCAGGCACAGAAGCTGCGGCAGGTGGTATATACACTATCTGCTTAGTTAATGTGGTGCACGCCACTCTTGACCATTTCTGCACAGGAAGCCTAGCTAGTTCCCGTCTGTGTAGGTTTCTTTGGGCTGAACACCACAGTTTTTTTTTTTAATAAACATTGGTTCTTTATTGAGCAAAGAATACAGTACATGTAACAAACACATTCGGCCAACGCAGCCGATTGGCATGACATTATATATGAACGGCAGTCACATGAACAACATCCACAATAAGCAGAGAGAATAACAGAGAAATTAGTTAGGTGCACATATAAGAGTCTTTAAGGCAGGATCAGCAGGGCTAAAAACAAAAAACAACCTACCAAGAGGAGAAATCTCAAGGAAGCATCACTAAACCATAGGGAAAAAATTTAAAACGGAACAGGGCGCCTCAGCAGAAGTCCCGCCACCCCCCAAGGAGAGAGAAGGGAGATCACCCCTCACCAGGAGACAACCACAACTGCCAAACTTTATCAAATTTCCATGGGCATCCCCTGTTGATATATGTCAATTTGTAAAGAGGGAGAGCAGTATTAATCATCGCCAACCAGGAGGATATGGATGGAGGATCAGGAGAGGACCATTTGCAGATAATCGCCCTCTTCGCATAGAAGAGCAGGTATGCTATAAGCAATTTGCTATGATGGGACCTCTGTTCATCATCAGGTATACCAAGTAGGGCTAGCTCCGGCGTCAGGGGAAGTGAAAGATCTAGTTTAACCACTTCCCGCCCGGCCTATGGCCGATTTACGTCCGGGAAGAGGTTATGAAATCCTGACAGGACGTTCTAGAACGTCCAGCAGGATTTCATGCCGCGCGCGCCCGTGGGGGCGCGCATCGCGGCGATCGGTGATGCGGGGTGTCAGTCTGACACCCTGCATCTCCGATCTCGGTAAAGAGCCTCCGGCGGAGACTCTTTACCACGTGATCAGCCGTGTCCAACCACGGCTGATCACGATGTAAACAGGAAGAGCCGCCGATGGCTCTTCCTCACTCGCGTCTGACAGACGCGAGTAGAGGATAGCCGATCGGCGGCTCTCCTGTCAGGGGGGGTTCGCGCTGATTGTTTATCAGCGCAGCCCCCCCTCGGATCGCCACACTGGACCACCAGGGATGCCCACCCTGGAGCACCAGGGTGGGCAAAAAAAAAAAAAAAGCCAAAAAAAAAAAAAAAGTCTAAAAAAATAAATAAAAAAAAAACATAAAGAAAAAAGATGCCAGTCAGTGCCCACAAATGGGCACTGACTGGCAACAATCAGTGCTGCCACCCCAGTGTCCATCAGCGCCACCCCAGTGTCCATCAGCGCCACCCCAGTGTCCATCAGTGCCACCCCACAGTGCCCATCCATGCCCAGTGCCCACCTAGCAGTGCCCATCTGTGCCACCCATAAGTATCCATCAGTGCCGCCCATGAGTGCCCATCTGTGCCGCCTATGAGTGCCCAGTGCCGCCCATGAGTGCCCATCAGTGCCGCCTATGTGTGCCCATGAGTGCCGCCTATGTGTGCCCATCAGTGCCGCCTATGTGTGCCCATCAGTGCCGCCTATGTGTGCCCATCAGTGCCGCCTATGTGTGCCCATCAGTGTCGCATACCAGCGCCGCCAATCAGTGCCACCTCATCTGTGCCCGTCAGTACTACCTCATCGATGTCCATCAGTGCCATCTCATCGGTGCCCATTAGTGCCGCCATATCAGTGCCCGTAATTGAAAGAGAAAACTTATTTACAAAAAAATTAACAGAAAAAAATAAAAACGTAATTTTTTTTCCAAATTTTCAGCCTTTTTTTAGTTGTTGCGCAAAAAAAAAAATCGCAGAGGTGATCAAATACCACCAAAAGAAAGCTCTATTTGTGGGGAAAAAAGGACGACAATTTTGTTTGGGTACAGTGTAGCATGACCGCGCAATTGCCATTCAAAGTGCGACAGTGCTGAAAGCTGAAAATTGGCTTGGGCGGGAAGCTGCGTAAGTACCTGGTATGGAAGTGGTTAAGGTTAACCAATTCAAACACCTCCCTCCAGAAATTCTGAACTTTGGGGCAACCCCAGATCATATGCAGATAATCACCCATCTGGACCAAGCAACGAGGGCAATGAGGGTCCCTGTCAGGGTAGATCCTATGCAATCTAACTGGTGTAAGATATACAGCGGGGATCGAAAGTTTGGGCACCCCAGGTGAAAACTTGTATTAATGTGCATAACGAAGCCAAGGAAAGATGGAAAAATCTCCAAAAGGCATCAAATTACAGATTAGACATTCTTATAATATGTCAAAAAAAGTTAGATTTTATTTCCATCATTCACACTTTCAAAATTACAGAAAACCAAAAAATAGCGTCTGCAAAAGTTTGGGCACCCTGCAGAATGTATAGCATGCACTGCCCCCTTTGCAAAGCTGAGACCTGACAGTGTCAGGGATTGTTCTCAATCATCGTCTTGGAAGACTGAGTGATGTCAATCTCAAAGCCCCCGAACCCTCCTGACCAAAATTGCCAGAGGCTCCAGTGCCAAGGCAAAGAGGCCAAGAGAGAGAGGACAACCTTGCCGAGTGCCTCTGAACAACAGAAAGGGATCCGAGACCCACCCATTAGTACGGACCCGCGCCCTTGGGCTCCCATATAGCATCCGTATCCAGTGAATAAAATTAGGGCCGAATCCAAAACCATGTAGGACCTCCCACAGATATTCCTATTCAACCGAATCTAAGGCCTTTTTGGCGTCAAGGGAGGCAACTACACGAGATCCAGTTGAGTCATGGGTCATGCTCCTCTAGGGTGATGTCCTTTTCCAGAGCCATCCTAGAACCCTCTGCCAACACAGGGAAGTCAACGGTCCCCAAAAAGGCCTGGAGTTCAGAGAACAGGTAGCGAGCCCTAGAGGAATAGACCTCCCGAAAGAACTGGGAAAACCGATCATTAATGCCCTCTGGAGATGTAAGCACCCGTCCTCCCGCATCCCAGCTATATGAGTAAAAGGGATGTGCCCCCTAGCCAGCAGCCGACCATTTTTGGTCCCGTATTCAAACATTCTCTGGGTCGAGTGTAGCATGGCTTTCTTAGTTTGGTCAATCCTACACAAGGATAGGTCTCGGAGAACCCGCTGCCACTCATAAAAATTAGCGTCAGAGGGGGAAGCCACAAATTCCCTCTCACACCTCCCAGCCTCCTCCTCCCTATCCACCAGGGTCTTTGCCCCCACCTTCTGCGACAAGGAAATCCGGGAAATGTACTCACCCCGAACAAAAACCTTGAATGCATCCCACCTAACACCGGAGCCAACCAAGTCCTGATTCAGAGTCCAATAGTCACATATAGATTCCTCCATACCCTCCTGAATCCCAGCATCTAAGGCCCAGTATCTGTACAGGCACCACAAACTCATACCCCTGGTCTCCCCAAGGGACACCACGATACAAATGAGGGCATGATCAGAAATTCCTCTAGCTAAGTGGCAGGCCCCCCGAGTCCAGTTAAGGGCCGGTACAGAGCCAAACACTAGGTCAATCCTAGATAGGGTCTTATATGTGGCAGAGGGACAGGTATATTCCCGGGTACAGAGATGAAAGTGCCTCCACACATCTGTCACACCATACGCCTCTGCCCACCAGGAGAGGTCCGACGAAGGCCTAGCATAAGGGTACAGCCTGTGCAGATCCTGAGAGAGAACCATATTAAAATCCCCAATGACATAAAAATGCGGTGTGTCATACTCCAGGATAATCCCCATAAGATCATACAGCAGTTGTATTGAGGCTGGCGGAGGAAGATACACTCCAGCCAGTACCAATCGCTTATCATATATGCTAGCATGTAAAACCACATACCTACCCCTGGGATCCGTGTGCACCTCCAAAAGCTGGAAAGGCAACGATTTCCTAACAAGCACACTAACTCCTCGAGCATAACATGAGTAAGTGGAGTGATAGGCTTAACTAATTCAGGACCTGGACCCGTCAAATGAGTCTCCAAGAGGATACAAACATGAGGAGCAGCCTTTTGTAAGTATTGAAACACCAGGCACCTCTTAACTGCCAAATTAAGGCCCTGGGTGTTTCAAGAAACAATCTTTAGCTAGGTCATGTTACCCCATGATATAGATACACCAGTAGTGGTGCAAAAGGATGTAAGGCACGAATATCCCGGGAGCAGAGGCTCCCCCACCTCCCCATCCCCAATCAGTAGTCGAAGAACCTGTAGGACGAAAAGGTCATGCATGTTATAAGTGAGCAAGTTAAAACAGAACCCCTTAAAAACTGCAACCGCAGCACAGAAAACAAACCACCCCACCCCATCCCAAACATGGAGAGCATTACCCCCGAACTACAGACAACAGGTCTGTCAAACCAAGTCAATAAGGTAGAGGTCTATGAACCAGAGGAGTCCGCACCCAAGTCCAGGTGGCAGTCCAAACTGGAGATGCCGGCCCACCACAGATCCTGCAGGGGAAAAAGAAAAGAACCCCATAGCCGCACATATAGTCTCCATAGCTATACCCGATACACAAAAGGATAAGTTACCGTATCAAGGGCAGTCTGGTATAGTGTCAAGTCAAATAGGGATACACAGGGCACCACAGTAACATTAGGTGGTGAGCAGATAAACTTCACCTGCAAGCAGGGGCACAAAACTTAAACGTTACAGTACCTGAGAGCAACAATAGTTCCAGCAGTCCACCGGACAGAACTCCCTGGGGTCCAGCCAAAACAGAACTTGAACAGATGGCCAGGGCAGCAAGGGGAGGTAGTCCAGAATCACGAGCCAGGAACAAGGGCAGCACAGCTGCAAACTCACAAGCAGAGGCCACCTCTCCCCTCTCAGCGATGAGGCGGCAGGGTATCGATCCAGGAGAAAGCTTCCCTGCAGGGACGTAAAGAACATAGTCGTCTCCCTATCCTGCACACGTAGCCGCGCAGGAAACAGCATGCTGTAGCGGATAGCACGGGCTTGTAGCAGGGCCTTCACTTGGAAGGATTTCCGCTGTTTCTGTGTCTAAAGCGAATAATCCGGGAAGATGAGCAACTTGGTGTTCTGATAGCGCAGCTCCCCCTTCATCAGCGCCGCTCGTAGCACCTCATCCCGGTACCGAAAGTTCAGAAAACTGAGGATAAAAGTGCGGGGCAGACCCCCCACAGGGTTTGGCTTAGGGGGGACCCGGTGAGCTCTCTCCACAGCATAATAGGGGCAAAAGGTTTTACAGCAGATCCTCCACAAACACCGCCGGACTCTGGCCCTCCGCCAAACTGACAATTCAGAGGTTGTTCCTTCGATTCCGGTTCTCGGCGTCGTCAACTTTATATTCCAGGGCCTTCACCTTATTCTGCATGGTCCGGATAGCCGAGAATTGCTCATGCACGGTGTCTTCCACAGCACTCACTCGCTCCTCCGCCTCCGTGACTCGAGTGCGGACCTTGTCAATGTCCTGCCGCATGTGCCCCATTTCAAGCTGAACCGCCTCAATCTTGGTCGTTAGCGCCGCCTGGCAGGAGGCAATCGCGGTCATAATGTCCGCCACAAAGCTGGGCTGAGGCAGTGTCTCAGGCAGCTGAGTATCATCCGGCATGTCTGTCTGAGACACCATATTGACGCCCTTCCTGTCACAAGGACTCACACAGGACGCAGGGGGAACTAGCTGGATCTCCTCGATCGGCGGAAAACTAACCGGTTTACCCCTGCCAGATCCTCCCTTGTGCAAGCGGGATTGCATCGGTATAGGGCCCGGTCAGCAAAGCCCCAAATTACGACCAGGGGACGGATAAATTCTCAGGCAGCCAGCAGAGCTCCGAGAAGTGCGACCGCTCAGTCCTCCATCTTGGCCACGCCCCGAACACCACAAGTTACTTTATTTGTTTGGATCACCAGGGATTGTGGTGTCCCTGAACGTTTATTACTGGCTACCAACTGTCTAGTTTTCTGTAAGTCCCTACGCCTTGCCTTATCCTCCAAGCTTAAGCTGCCTTACCTCTATGTTGTTGTTACATCTGTTCTTGGACACAAAAGAGGTCCATCTCGCTGTAGCAGGTTAACCCAGATTACACCACGCTAACCGCTCTGGAGAGGTTTGTTCTGTGCCTTCTGAAGGTGCCAACATCTGCAACCTGGGATCCTCTCCTATGAATATAGAGTTTTAACTCATCGCTGGAGTTCTATCTCTACCAGGTGAGGCCAACTCCTCTGCCTTGTTGGCACAGATTTTTACTACAGCCACACAAGACTATGGCCGATCTATCCTCGGCTGCAGTAAGCCTCTGAACCATTTATCAGAGGGGCCATTTTTGATTTGGAGTCACTTCAACCTCTACCTCAGTGGTCATCAAGCCTGTCCTCAGGGCCAATTAACAGGCCAGGTTTTATGTATTACATTGGGGAGATGCAGATTGGAATACTGCAATCACTGAGCAGCAAATTATATCACCTGTGATGCATTTCAGTCATCTTGTAAACCTGGCCTGTTAGTGGGCCTTGAGGACAGGGTTGATGACCACTGCTCTACCTGACAAGATTATCCATGAGGAGTTACAGTTTTCTCAATTAAAAGATTGTTTCAGCCAAATCTGGAGAATCTGCCTAGTAATTCTAATCTCGGGTGCTTCAGAGTTCCAGCAGCTGCAAGACCTTCCTATTGCACTCACTCTTCCAAGGTCTTCCTCAATCGGGTTTAGAAATACTTTCACATTCAAGGATCCTACTGATCAGCAGTTGCAATCCCGCTTTAAAAAAACAGTTGTTGCAGGGTTTGTTGGCCATTGTTCCAGTCCCTGCGTCAGTTCAGTCAGGGGTTGTACTCTATCATGGTCACTGTTCTCATTACCAGAGCAACCATCTATCCTCCTTTAGCGGTCCAACGGTTTTGCATGGTACCCACCTTTTTTTTTTTTTTACTTACACATCCTGGCAGTAAAAGGGGATTATACTGAGCTGGACTACAGTTTTATTTATTTTTTGACAGTACCTAGACCCCATGTACGTGGCAGTATTATCCTAAGGTGAAAGGATCCCTATGTCCATCGATGGACTTTAAGAAAATAATTTTACAGTGGGTACAAATTCCTTTTCCCTCCTATACTTCGATAAGAGTTAAAGTACAGCCATACCAGAAAATAGCATTGCTCCAGGACCTAGTGTAGTCTGGAAAATACGAGACTTAGGATTCAATGAATGCACACACAGTTCTTGTGGGTCAGATTACCATGAACATTATTAGTATGTTGCAGGGCAAACTACAGTATAATAAGCACTGTTCTCATTGTGTTTTATGGGAAAACCTGGCTTGACAGTCACTGCTGATCAAAGGGACTTTAATGCTTTTTCTTCCACAGAGACAAGGATGCAGCCCCTGAAATGGCAGCAAAGACGGAGCTCTGAATCTGCATGCTTGTTCCAGATCAAGTACAGTACAAGTACAGAAGCCATCTAGCATTTATGGAAGTAATGCAATGACAGCCTATGCATTTCTCTGCACATAGGTTTTCTGGTTGGGACCCTGAAACCCTGGACTTGCCAATCTATTTGACCTATTAAATGTTACATTTGCACTTGCTACACAATCAAGTAGAAGTCTGAGTTTTCTCACAGATTATTAAAATAGAATATGGTGTAAAGAGATGCAGGACTCATTTCCCTTCAATTATTTAAAGTTTGGAGGATAGGATTGACCTTTCATTTTTCTCAAGAGACTGAAATATTCTGTTAAAATGTTTAAAATGAATTGTGAATGTTGCTCTTACCTTCATTGACTCGTACAGCCTGTCTGCAAAATACAGGGGCTTGTTCTGAATACACTGCACTGTAGGAGGAAAACAATAAGGAGAGGTTACAACACCGATATATCAAGCTGGCCACAAAGGGATCCAAATAATCAATAGAGAAAAGCTGCAGGAAATGGTGTGATCCCAAGTATCTCAATCCAACAAACATTAGGGATAAGATTCAGGACCTACTGAACAAAATGGCCCAAATTGGTCACTTTGCCAGTCTGAATCACCAGATGCTGCAATATAAAAACAGTCAGGGATCCGAGGGCATCATTGGCCATATGGCACCTGTGGGTGCCCGCCCCAGCTTGCCTCTGCATGCAATAGAAAATGAAGGCATGGCTGAACACCATGACTGGTTTCCAAAATCCTTTATTGGACATCCCGAAGGGACACCACAGGACACAGGAGTTGCTTGGTAGACGCGTTTCACACAATACAAATGTATCTGGGGTATAGATCAAAGACTTCCTCTTACCTTTTATTAATGGTAAGAGGAAGTCTTTGATCTATACCCCCGGACACCTGTGTAAGGTAAAGGTGGGGCTATTTAAGGAGTATCAGTTAGACATACCTGTGTAATGATTAAGCACATTTGTATTGTGTGAAACGCGTCTACCAGGCAAATCCTGTGTCCTGTGGTGTCACTTTGGGATGTCCAATAAAGGATTTTGGAAACCAGTCGTGGTGTGCAGTCATTCCTTCATTATCTGTCACTGGGGATCCCCGGCGCTGTGATTAAATTATTGTAGTGCCGGGGATCTGTCATTTAGTGGCAGTAAACATGAAACGGGCGTCAAGAGTGACAAGGATTTACAATGCCTTTACTTATGATTGACTTGCATTGCTGGATGAAGTGACTGACAATGTATTTACATCTGGGGACATTAGTGAAATTTCTTTTGTATATTTTCAATTTAAATCTTTGTGGGAATGGGTAAGTGGTACTTATCTGTGGTGGTGAATGGTCTGAGCCCATGTGAGTTATGCGGTAACAGAACAACAATCCGTAAGTTTTAAGGATACGTGCAAGTTTACTCATAAAAATAACTTTGCTCACTATCCTCTTAAAGCCCAATATAGTAAACATTCAGCACAGGAACTAATGTATGCTTCCAAGACATGCTTCTTACACCCCTGACAAGTCGGGGTGTTAGTTTTTATGGAAATGTAAGCGCCAACATATCCTCTTCCTATCTGGCACACCAGAGGCTACAGTGTACTCTCCCCATAGGCCAGAGAGACAGGAAACTTTACAACCTATGAGGCTTCATCAGAAGGGGAGTATTTTTAATTCTAATGATAGAGGGGGCTGGACAGAATTATATTTTCTTTTCAGAGTAAACTTTTTACTTATCCTTCAGACTTAACATTCATATATATGGTTCACAATTTAAGTAACTAAGACATTGGTAAGCATACAGTACCCAACAATCATCTCTCTGTGTAGAGAAATGTTCATAGAATTTACTGATCCTCCTAATGATCTCAGTTTAAATCCGAGAAAAAAAACAAAAAAACTTACCAAGATTAAGGAACGCATTCTCCAGGTCACCTTTCACTTCTTTCTTTATGCTCTCCTGCATGTCATATGGGCTGTAGCTCTTGTACCTATCAAACACTAGAATGGAAACAACCAACATTATTATATGACGGCCAAAAAATAAAAAATAAAAGCTATGAAATATTAACAGGGAGAAAAAAAAACATATAAAAAATGTAAAAGCAGCACAGATTGCACATTGTTAGGCACATATGTAATCCCTTGATGTTAACCCCTTCCCAGCCAGTCTCATTAGTACAGTATTATCACTGTATTAGTGTCACTAGCGACGTCAGTGTTCGTTACCATTTGCCGACCGCCCACCGTTTGACGGAGACAGTATGGCACTACTGTACAAATCGCCATAGCTGTACCGTGGGAGCTTTAAGTATAGGGGGGGCACGCTCGCCGCGTGACGTAGGAGCCAATGCGTGTAAACAGACAGATCTCCGTTCTGTCAGGGGAGTAGAGACAGCTCATCTGTTCCCAGTACTTAGGAACAGCGATCGGTCACCTCCCCCAGTCAGTCCCATCTCCCCACTGTTAGATACACCCCGAGAGAACACACTTAACCCCATTGATTGCCCCCTAGTTTTAACCCCTTCCCTGCCAATGCCATTTATACAGTAATCAGTAGCTATTTTTAACTCTGATCTCTGTATAAATGTCAATGGTCCCAAAAAAAGTGTCCAATCTGTCTAAGCTCTATTTGTGGGGAAAAATTAACATAAATTTTGTTTGAGTACAACGTTGCAAAACCCCGCAATTGTCAGTTAAAGCGACGCAGTGCCGTATCGCAAAAAAAATTTCTGGTCAAGAAGGAGGTAAATCGTTCTGGGGCTGAAGTGGTTAATGACCTGCCCAAAAAATGTCTCTTAGCAGGAGATTGCCCACCACACTATCACAGTCATACTGTAATGGCGCTGATCATCGACTTATAGCGTAGCATCTATAGCTGTGTAACTTCCAATACAAATATCATAGTGTAGAGACACTATAACTTTCAGACAAACCAATTAATATATACTTATTGGGATTTTTTTTTCTTTTACCAAAGACATGCAGCATAGTATATGTTGGCAAAAATTTATGAAGACATTTTTTTTTTTATTGAATATATTTTAGAAATGAGAAAATATTCTTTTTTTTTTTTCAAAATGTTCGATCTTTTTTTGTTTATGTAACAGCAAAAACGAGTGGTGATCAAATGCCAGCAAAAAAAAAAAAAGGGAGGGGGAACCGCAATTTGTGTGAATAATAAAAAAATTGCCAGTTTGCAAAATCTTATAACAAACTATGGAAAACTTTTTTGTTTTTAAAACTTTTTCGGTCTTTTTTAATTTATTTAGCAAAACATTTAAAACAAAAAAAACAGTGGTGATTAACCACTTCAATACCAGGTACTTACACCCCCTTTCTGCCCAAGCCAATTTTCCGCTTTCTGCGCTGTCGCTGTTTAAATTACAATTGCGCGGTTATGCAACATTGTACCCAAACAGAATTTTTATCATTTTGTTCCCACAAACAGAGCTTTCTTTTGATCACCTCAGTGGTTTTTATTTTTTGCTAAAGAAATAAAAAAAAGGCAGAAAATGTTGAAAAAAAAAAAGTTTATTTTGTTTCTGTTATAAAATTTTGTAATCAGGGTTTCTCCTTCACTGATGGGCACTGATAAGGCGGCACTGACAGGCACTAAGGTGGCACCGACGAGGTGGCATTGATGGGCGGCACTGATGTGCACTGATAGGCGACACTGATGGGCAATGAAAGGCTGCAATGATGGGTACTTATGGATGGCACCGATAGGCTGCACTGGTGGCATCCCTGGTGGCACTGGCCGGAATTGTGGCTGGGCACAGATTGGCAGCTGCCTGGGCACCGATTGGCAGCTGCCTGGTTGTCTAGGGGGGCATTCCTGGTGGTCCAATGTGGTGGCCATCTCTGGTGGTCCTGGACAGGCATCTGAGGGGGGGCTGCGTTGATAAACAATCTGCACAGACCCCCGTCAGGAGAGCAGCCGATTAGTCAGACACGAGTGAGGAAAAGCCCATCAACGGCTCTTCCTGTTTACATCGTGATCAGCCGTGATTGGACATGGTTGATTACGTGGTAAAGAGCCTACATCAGAGGCTCTTTATCGAGAGCGGTGTCGTAGTGTGTCAGAGTGACACACCGCACCACCGACCGCCACGTCAATGTCAACAGCTGTAGGTCATGTTGGTTTTAGTGCATTGCATAGTGTCAATCATGTAACACTAGTAATCTCTAGAAGAGAAATGGTGCTCCTTCATTTTCTCTTCCTGTTCAACACTGCAGTGAAGCCTGGGCATACAGCCAAGACAGCCGATTTAGAGGAAAGGCACACACCCCCTCTCTCCTCATAGGCAAAGACTCTCAGAGGTATTCTGTGACATGAAAAGCTGCCTGCTAATCTATTTATAACTCCCTCCCCAACAAAAACTTCAGCCTACTTTTATCTCACGTGTCTAAGAATTTGTCAGAAGTTATCAGGCTGCTAACAGAAGGAGCATTGCCGGATCAGATTGGTTAATTACCGAGCTTACCTGGTTGGTCCGCCCACCTGGTTTGACTAAGCAATTTCATTATATATATGTGGCAATATGGGGGTGAAGGTAGATGCCCCAGTTGAAGTCCACTTGGACGAAACGCGTCGGGCTTGCTATACCTGCACCCCATATTGCTTTTATTCAATTTTTTACTGAAGTGATCACTTTCATGTCATTGGTTTTATTTCAATAAAACCTATCCTCTTTTACCTGCACCATCCGGAGCATTGTTTTCTTTCTCTTCCCTGCATGACTTGCTTGGATACAAAGTTTTTTCAAAACTCCATACCAGTGTGCACCTTGCATCAGTGGACACCACTGTTCGTATCACCAGTTGGCGTGTGAAGAATCGGACCCTTGGTTCCTGTCCACGGATTCGAGTTGGAGCGAGTACACCTATGGTGAGGTTCCAGTCTAGGCCTACAGCCATTCAACAGGATACCCCGTGGTGAGTCTACCACTGTACCAACATCCAGCCGAGCAGAGCCGAGCCGATCCCTTACATGCCTTTGTGATCTGTTGTCGCTGACAAGCAGATCCACGACATCTGGTAAGAGTATTCCATCTATTTCCGATTCTACCGTGCAGAAAGTTTTTCCAAAGATGAGGATGTGGTCATACACTCCATATTGATGGACTTTTTTCTTTGTGTTTTTCTTTTTGTGCTGGTTGTTTCAAATGGACACTCATTCACAGGTTATTGCGTTATCATCACATTGATGCATAATTTGTTCTTTATAAGAATTTTTAGCGCTGCATATTGTTTCACTATTTTATTTTCAATTTTTGTCATATTGCTTGTGTGGCTGCTCACTTGATATTTAGATCAGCGCAGTATTTCCCCCTTTTCACATGCTAACAGAAGAACAGAGCAGGAGAAAGCTACAGGACATAGTGCTTTAAAGAGAGATAAGAAAACACTGCAAATATATGTGCCTAGCTCAATTTTCATGAATCGGGTTTACATCCACTTTAAGCGGTTGGTCTGGAGTTCAGCTAAACGTTGGTCTAAAGTTCAGCTGTAAGAAATTTTTCCCCCAATGCTTTAAAGTAGGAGGTATCCAGCCTACAGCATATTTCAGGGAAATCTCGTTCATTTTCAGCCCAGATTTATATGAACGCCATACCTTTCTGTAGATGACAAATGCTTCTTTCGGTCATGATTGTAATCCACTTGCTTACATCTGTTCCCTTTCTCTTCACTCCGGCTTCATATAGTTCCTGTGCCGCAATAGGAATTCACATAAGGATTAGAGCCCCGATTCTGGTTCTCGTGTTATGGAAGAGTGAGAAGTTATGTACAGAAGAATTTACAATAAGGAGTGTCCTGGTAGATCAGGGCAGAAGTTATTTAATTTTAATTCTCTATAAATATCTAAACCCATACTAAAATAAAAGCCATATAGTAAAATCGAGTATTGGAGTTTGAAACTGAAGTTTCACTAGCTGGTACACTGGATAGAGACCCTTTACTATAGGCATAATAATAATAATAATACTATGGGTATAATAGGCCTGTTCATGTGGCTGGAGCCAGCTGCCTCTTTTATCACTTACAAGGGTTAGAAAATATTACCGACACTTTAGAGAACTACACTTTAATATGAAAAGTGTGTCTGTGTATAATGTGATTGCAGCATGGTATATAAATAGACTTACCCTGGCATCCTGGTCAATCTTCTCATAATCCACCACTGAACCATCCTCTTGCCTTTTGCCCTGCATACAAACATACAGATCATACAGGTCATTTTCTGGGGTTACAGATCACAATGATACAAAAAGTAGAAATAATTTTCCCGCTTCTTTTCAGTTCTGCTAAAGGTAAAGCTGTCAGAAGATACAAATGAAACGCAGGAATCGCCGCAATGATATTACATACAAGACAGTGTGGTGAGAAAATACAATGGACGTCAGTGTAGTAAGATTTCTACATTTTTAGAATCCCATTATATTGGTATTCGTGATTTCTGTAAAATTTAACATCGGCCAATATTTATGATTAGTGATAAAAAATAATCAGTACAAACACTACAACTCAATTGTATAATCCCCCATCTGATTGGATATAAAGAGATCACACTGTTTAGAGGAATTACATAGTTGATGAGAATGTATGTGACCATTAACATTAGATATAATCGGTGGGGGCATCGGCGGTAGAGCGCCGCTATTTTTAGCAGTGCTTTACCATTGTTTTTACTGTGCAGTGGCGCTTTGCCGGCGCTGCCCATTTATTTCAATAGGCATGGGCGCTTTAGGAGCTGTGTATTCACCGCTTCTACAGCGCCTCAAAAATGCGGATAGCAGGACTTTTTTTTACCGTCCTGCCCGTGCACCGCTCCAGTGTGAAAGCACTCAAGCTTTCACACTGGAGTGAAGGGAGACACTATTTCAGGGTGCTTTGCAGGCGCTATTTTTCGCGCTATAGCGCCTGCAAAGCACCTCAGTGTGAAAGGGGTCTTACTGTTCACATACAGAGTGAAAATAACACCTGAGCAAACAACAATGCCTCCATTCTTCTAGGTACACTTGCACAAAGTTTTTGAATTAACTTGTCAACTAGGCTGTCCCAAACATCTAGAAGAACTTACCATAGACTTGATGTTTAGAACAGAGCTCTGTGGGGGGCCAAACCATCATTTCCAGACTCCTTGTTCTTTTTTACATTGAAGATAGTTCTATATGACATTGGCTGCATGTTTGGGGTCGTTGTCCTGCTGCAGAATACATTTCGGGGCCAATTATACGCCTTTCTGATGGTATGACATGATGGGCATGTATCTACCTGTATTTCTCAGCATTGAGGACACCATTGATCCTGACCAAATCTCCAACCCCATTTGCAGAAATGCAGCCCCGGCCTTGCAAGGAACCTCTCACCATGCTTCAGGGATGCCATATCACCAGGGAGGTGTGTGATTGGTAGGGGTACAACGGATCGTCATTGATCCGTGATCCGAACGCGTCAACGTCCACGAATCGGCACACCATGCGATCCGCGGATTGAACCCATAGGAAAGGCCTCGGCCTAGCTCCGGAGCGGCGGCCATCTTGCTACACCCGGCGGCTGCCTAGGTGAGCTTCCCCAGAGCGGCGCGGGGAGATGTGGGGGGACATTACAGTGGGGGTGGGGAGATGTGGTGAACATTACAGTGGGGGGAGATGTGTTACAGTGGGGGGAGATGTAATATTACAGTGGGGACTATATATGATGATGATCCGATCCGCGACTCTGATCCGAGGAACGATCCAAACCTTGAGTTTTTTGATCCGTTGCACCCCTAGTGATTGGCCCCAAATTCTTCTGCAGCAACACGACCCCACACATACAGCCAATGCCATGAAGAACCATCTTCAGTGTAAAGAACAAACAGTCCTGGAGTCCTGATCTTAACATCATCGCAATTGTCTGGGATTACATGGAGACAGAAGGATTTGAGGCAGCCTACATCTACAGAAGAAGATCTGTTGTTAGTTCTCCAAGATGTTTGAAACAACCTACCTGCTGAGTTCCATCAAAAGCTGTGTGCAAGTCTACCTAGAAGAATTGGTGCTGCTTTAAAGACAAAGGGTGATCATACTAAAAATGTATTTGATTTCTCTTCCGTTTACTTTCCATTTTGTTAATTGATAAAAATAAACTTAACACTTCTATTTCTAAAAATATGCCTAATTTACAGCATTTTTTCACACCTGCATAAGACTTTTGCACATTACGGTAGATGGAGATACATGTCTCTATCCACCTTACACTCCAATGCCATTTCTTGGTTGATGCAAAATAATCCGTTACTGTAGGGCCAACTTGTGCCACTCACCTTAGCAAGCGCCACCATCAGTTTCCTAAAGTCCCCTGATGTGTCAGAAACAATGTCTTTCTCCAATTCTGTCTTGTATACTGGAAGAAAAAAAAACATTTTGGTCATTAAAAAACACTCTGAGGACCTCTACTGTTATATTCTAAACTAAGCATGTATTTACATCTACACACCACTAAGTGTCACACTAATCCCACCTCAATCGTGTGAGCTGAAGTGTTGGGCTGGTATTAAAAAGTGTTACTAAACCCAGGACCCTGCATTCGCTATATCTGGTCTCCCACAGCATGGAAACACAATAGTTTTAATAAATACAGTAGAACCTTGGTTTGAGAGTAACTTGGTTTGAGAGCATTTTGCAAGACAAGCAACATTTTTTAATAAATTTTGACTCGATATACAAGCGATGTCTTGATATACAAGTAGCGTCATGTCACAACTGAGTATAAAAAAGAAGAGAGGCGCCTCTAAGTGTAGCAATATCATTACTTTTAATGAAGGTACAACATTTTGCAACTCACATGGTTGATGATTAAAAGAGGCACATCTAAGTATGCAGGGATCCGGGGGAGGGGGAAGCTGTCCACATAGACCGTCCTCCTCACCACCATAGACATCGTCTCTTCCACGCTGCGCTCCACGCCTCAAGCCTCGCTTTCAGATCACTCTACTGCAGGGTTGTCTTCCTGGGTATGATGGAAGGCTGATAGTGGTGAGAGGCAGCGTGTGCGGAGGATGGTCTACATGGACAGCATTACCCCAGATGCCTGCATACGTAAATGTGCCTTATTTAATCATCAAACATGCAAGTGTCTAAATGTTGTATCTTCATTAAACGTAACCATATTGCTACACTTAGAGGCGCCTCTCTTCTCTTTAATACTCTAACTCCTGTTGGGTTTTTCTTCTAATCCCCTTGTGGATGGACATTTTATGGTTAAACTTATCACATTGCTATAATCTTTTTATCAGGACTATAAACTGAAGGACTTATGAATAAATGGTTGTGGAACTAATCATTTGAGTTTCCATTATTTCTTATGGGGAAATTTGCTTTGATATAAAAGTGCTTTGGCTCACAAGCATGTTTCTGGAACAAATTATGCTCGCAATCCAAGGTTTTACTGTATACCTTTTCTCATCGGCAGTCTTGTGACTTCTATCAGTGTCTGGTTAAAGCTTGAAGGAGGAGTTTTCATTCTCTCCGGATTGTCCTTTGAGGCTGCAGGGCACCTGACCCTCTGTCTGGACAGTGTGGATTGGCCCTGTGCTGATCACATGCACACTCCCAAGAAAAAAAAAAAAACTCTAGCAATACACACCAAACTGAGCATGTGCAGCCTGTCCCCAAGGCTCTGTTTTAGCAGGAGATGGATTGGGGACAGTAGAAGGGGAGGATAAGAGAAGACAGGGTCAAACAGCCTTTTTACACAATGCAGAGGATTAACCCCTTGGGTTCCACAGTAAGTATAACAAGCATGCTTTACTGCATATACAGACTGATGTTACTGTTGTGGGTTTAGTAACACTTTAAAGGACAGGGTGAAAGTCACAGGGACAGGATTATTAAAATCATTAAGAACAGTTGATATGTTTACTTTCATTTTAATAACTAATGGATTGATGACAGATGGAATGAGTAGCTCATATTGGCACGGCTTTCACCTTTTTATCCTCCAGTTTGTATCACATAACATATGTCTGTCTTAATTATGTTAGTGAAGTTTGCCAACACTCACACTCTTTGTATGCAGCCTGGATTGCGTGTAGTTCATCGTTATCTCGTGAGCAAATGATTTCAATAAGTGTGTCTTCATCTGTACCCAAGCCCTATAAATATAAAGTCAGCATTTTATTAGAAATACATTAAAACAATAACAAAATTACTTTTCACCACCATGTTCCTTGTGTATCTCAAAGTCTTCTCTAAAGGTCTACTCACACTAATGCACATTCAACATGTTACATGCATTGGGGCACCTAGCGTGTGATGTAGTGAGCTGCCAGTAATGGTACATGCACCTTTTCTGGTGCATTAGACAGCCTTGTTTAAAAGAATGCAATACATGTTGGTGTGCAACGTACTGTAAGATGCAGAACAAAAGGGAGAAAGAGGTAACAAACCTCTGGACTTTAAGGTGTCAAATCAAGAAAATATAATAACAATTACAATTAGATAACATTTTATATTTTATTACAACAATAAGAACATGATAGAATTTGTTTGTTCTATTCAAAGCATATACACACACTACCACTCGACATGTTTCGCTTTATACAGCTTCTTCAGGAGATTCAGTTGTGTTGTATTGAATGCCATAGATAACAAGGAAGACGAGAATAAATTTCATGTTGTTTTTGACAGAATAAAGTATCCATTATATATATATAATGGATACTTTATTCTGTCATAAACAACATGAAATTCATTCTTGTCTTCCTTGTTATCTATGGCATTCAATACAACACAACTGAATCTCCTGAAGAAGCTGTATAAAGCGAAACATGTCGAGTGGTAGCGTGTGTATATGCTTTGAATAAAACAAACAATTTTGATAAGGATGAACAAAAAATTCTATCGTGTTTTTATTGTAATAAAATACAACATTTTATCTAATTGTAATTGCTATATGTTCTTGATTTGACACCTTGATTTGACAGTCCCGAGTTTTTTTTTACTTCTTTCTCCATTTTGTTCTACTATTGTATTGGGATGTGGTGTCTGTTCTGATCTCTCTGCCCCATTTTCTATAAACATACTGTAAATGCATTCACATGCATACACTAATGCACCGTCACAATGTGAATGGGCCAAAAGACAAGCAGCCCCTCAGATGAATTATTGCAGAACAATGATACTTTTACCTATATACTATAGTGCTAACCCTCAAAAATCTTTTGGAAAAAAAAAAAAAACACAATGAAGAGATCAAGATCACCACTGGTCTTGATAAAGTAATATTTAGACTTCACTGTGATTTAGCACTGTAGAAGGATGCCATCACTACAAAGCCAAACGTATCTCGGAAACCCGTTTAGCAATTCCCTATAGTCACAAGAAAAAAAGTATGTGAATCCCTTGGAATTAACTACTCTTGGTCGCATGTCTTCAGAGAGAGCTTTTTTTTATATTTAAGTGTCTTATCAAAGTAGAACAAAAAATGAAAGGAAAGAGCAGGGGAGGACAAGTAGTTGAATAGAGGACCAAACCATGGTATTCATGTGCCAAATAGACTTTATTGTAACACAACATATATAGTAATGAAAATATACTCTCTAAGCACCATCAAATAGTTTCTAAAAAAGATTTCAAAGGGACGTTGTCACTGTAAAATATTAGACACGCAGGAATGTAAAATAAGCGCATAAACCATGGAGTAGTTGTATTTCCATGTATCTGAGCCACAGTGGTCTGAGTGGATTAATCCAGAGCACAGAGCTATACTTGTTCCTTCCAGGCTTGTTGTATGCTACATGTGTCAGGACACGGTATGTACAGAGGTTTTCCCAGATCTTTACTGGTCTGTTTGAACCATCCACATTGCCGTTTCCCTGATGAGAATCTTTTCTGGTGCAACATCCACTGGTGGCTAAAGCCTCATACACACGATCGGACTTCCATCGGACAAATCCCTGGATTTTTGTCCGAAGGGCGTTGGCTGTGAACTTGTTCTGCATACAGACGGCAGAACTTTTTCAGCCAACATTCACGAAACGACATTGTTTTTCCCGCTCTTTGGCAACTTCTGCTAATGTTGTCTTATAGTTAGCATTGGTTCGGAGCATGCGTGTTTGTACTGGGTATTTTGCTGGGCAAAGTGACGTATATTTACATATTTACATCAATTTCCGCCTGTGTCCCGCGATTGGGTCACAGAGCTGCAGAATGGGGAAAGGCAAGTGTAAACATGCCTCTCCCCGTTCTGCCTAGTGACACTGTCACTGATTGTTTGTTTTCTGTGATCGGGAACAGCGATCGGTGACGTGTCACATGTAGCCAGAGCCCCTAACAGTACTAATCACTCCCTAGGTCACACTTAACCCCTTCAGCGCCACCGATTGGTTAGCCCCTTCACTGCCAGTGTAATTTTCACAGTAATCGCTGTAAAAATTACAATGGTCCCAAAAATGTGTCAAAAGTGTCCGATGTGTCCGCCATAAAGTCGCATTTACGATAAAAATCACTGATCGCCGCCATTATTAGTGAAAAAATAAATATTAACCACTTAAGACCCGGACCAAAATGCAGCTAAAGGACCTTGCCCCTTTTTGCGATTCGGCACTGCGTCACTTTAAACAAACAAAATTGGCGTCTTTTTTTCCCCACAAATAGAGCTTTCTTTTGGTGGTATTTGATCACCTCTGCGGTTTTAATTTTTTGCGCTATAAACAAAAATAGAGCGACAATTTTGAAAAAAATTCAATATTTTTGACTTTTTGCTATAATAAACATCCCCCAAAAATATATAAAACAATTTTTTTTACTCAGTTTAGGCCGATACGTATTCTTCTACCTATTTTGGGTAAAAAAGAAAATCGCAATAAGCGTTTATCGGTTGGTTTGCGCAAAATGTATAGCGTTTACAAAATATGGGATAGTTTTATTGCATTTTTATAAAAAAAAAATTTTTACTACTAATGGCGGCGATCAGCGATTTTTTCGTGACTGCGACATTATGGCGGACACTTCGGACAATTTTGACACATTTTTGGGACCATTGTCATTTTCACAGCAAAAAATGCATTTAAAATGCATTGTTTATTGTGAAAATGACAGTTGCAGTTTGGGAGTTAACCACAGGGGGCGCTGATGGGGTTATGTGTTCCCTGAAGTGTGTTTACAACTGTAGGGGGGTGTGGCTGTAGGTGTGACGTCATCGATTGTGTCCCCCTATAAAAGGGATGACACGATCGATGCGCCGCCACAGTAAGGAACGGGGAAGCCGTGTTTAAACACGGCTCTCCCCGTTCTTCAGCTCCGGGGACCGATCGCGGGTCTCCAGCGGCGATCGGGTCTGCGGGTCCCGCAGCTTCGGACCTGTACGTACATGTGCCCAGCAATGCCATTCTGCCGACGTATATGTGGTTAATAAAAATGCCATAAAACTATCCCCTATTTTGTAGATGCTATAAATTTTGCGCAAACCAATCAATAAAAGCTTATTGCAATTTTTTTTTACCAAAAATATGTAGAATACGTATTGGCCTAAATTGAGGAAAAAAAATGTTATATATATTTTTGGGGAATATTTATTATAGCAAAAAGTTAAAAATATTGCTTTTTTTTTCAAAATTGTTGCTCTATCGGATCAAATACCACAAAAAGAAAGCTCTATTTGTGGGGGGAAAAAAGGACGTCAATTTTGTTTGGGAGCTACGTCGCAATTCTCAGTTAGAGCGACACAGTGCCGAATCGCAAAACATGCTCTGGTCTTTGGCCAGCGAAATGGTCCGGGGCTGAAGTGGTTAAACCAGGGGTGGGCAATTATTTTTTCGATGGGGCCACATGAGAAACTAAAAATATTTTGGAGGGCCGGGCCAAAAGGCTAAACTCAATACTGCATAAAATCAATTGTATTTCTTTATAAAAAGCAGTAAATATCATTGTTGGAAAACTGGTACGAGTACTTGTTATAGACATGGCACAGGAGGGGGACAGAGGCTGGGGACATGGCACAGGAGGGGGACATGGCACAGGAGGGGGACAGAGGCTGGGGACGACACAGGAGGGGGACAGAGGCTGGGGACATGACACAGGAGGGGGACAGAGGCTGGGGACATGACACAGGAGGGGGACAGAGGCTGGGGACATGACACAGGAGGGGGACAGAGGCTGGGGACATGACACAGGAGGGGGACAGAGGCTGGGGACATGGCACAGGAGGGGGACAGAGGCTGGGGACATGGCACAGGAGGGGGACAGAGGCTGGGGACATGACACAGGGGGGGACAGAGGCTGGGGACATGACACAAGAGGGGGACAGAGGCTGGGGACATGGCACAGGAGGGGGACAGAGGCTGGGGACATGACACAGGAGGGGGACAGAGGCTGGGGACATGACACAAGAGGGGGACAGAGGCTGGGGACATGACACAAGAGGGGGACAGAGGCTGGGGACATGACACAGGAGGGGGACAGAGGCTGGGGACATGACACAGGAGGGGGACAGACGCTGGGGACATACGCTGGGGACATGGCACAGGAGGGGGACAGAGGCTGGGGACATGACACAGGAGGGGGACAGAGGCTGGGGACATGACACAGGAGGGGGACAGAGGCTGGGGACAGAGGCTGGGGACATGACACAGGAGGGGGACAGAGGCTGGGGACATGACACAGGAGGGGGACAGAGGCTGGGGACATGACACAGGAGGGGGACAGAGGCTGGGGACATGACACAGGAGGGGGACAGAGGCTGGGGACATGACACAGGAGGGGGACAGAGGCTGGGGACATGACACAGGAGGGGGACAGACGCTGGGGACATGACACAGGAGGGGGACAGACGCTGGGGACATGACACAGGAGGGGGACAGACGCTGGGGACATGACACAGGAGGGGGACAGAGGCTGGGGACAGGCAGCCACTGTTTAATCAATAACAATTGATTAAACAGTGGCTGCATGTGATGGCACAGTGGCTGTGTGTGATGGCACAGTGGTTGCGTTTGATGGGCACAGTGGCGACAATTGATGGCACAGTGGCTGCGTGTGATGGGCACAGTGGCAACAATTGATGGCACAGTGACTGCGTGTGTTGGCACAGTGGCTGCGTGTGTTGGCACAGTGGCTGCATGTGATGGCCCAGTGGCTGCGTTTGATGGGCACAGTGGCTGCGTGTGATTGGCACAGTGGCTGCGTTTGATGGGCAGAGTGGCTGCGTGTTATTGGCACAGTGGCTGCGTGTGATGGGCACAGTGGCTGCATGTGATGGGCACAATGGCTGCGTGTGATTGGCACAGTGGCTGCGTGTGATTGGCACAGTGGCTGCATGTGATTGGCACAGTGGCTGCGTGTGATTGGCACAGTGGCTGCATGTGATTGGCACAGTGGCTGCATGTGATTGGCACAGTGGCTGCATGTGATTGGCACAGTGGCTGTGTTTGGGAACAGTGGCTGTGTTTGGGAACAGTGGCAACAATTGATTGCACAGTGGCTGCGTGTGATTGGCACAGTGGCTGCGTGTGATTGGCACAGTGGCTGCGTGTGATTGGCACAGTGGCTGCGTGTGATTGGCACAGTGGCTGTGTTTGGGAACAGTGGCAACAATTGATTGCACAGTGGCTGCGTGTGATTGGCACAGTGGCTGCGTTTGATGGGAACAGTGGCTGCGTGTGATTGGCACAGTGGCTGTGTTTGGGAACAGTGGCAACAATTGATTGCACAGTGGCTGCGTGTGATTGGCACAGTGGCTGCGTTTGATGGGAACAGTGGCTGCGTGTGATTGGCACAGTGGCTGCGTGTGATTGGCACAGTGGCTGCGTGTGATTGGCACAGTGGCTGCGTGTGATTGGCACAGTGGCTGCGTGTGATGGGCAGAGTGGCTGCGTTTGATGGGCACAGTGGCTGCGTGTTATTGGCACAGTGGCTGCGTTTGATGGGCACAGTGGCTGCGTGTGATTGGCACAGTGGCTGCGTATGATTGGCACAGTGGCTGCGTGTGATTGGCACAGTGGCTGTGTTTGGGAACAGTGGCTGCGTGTGATTGGCACAGTGGCTGCGTGTGATTGGCACAGTGGCTGTGTTTGGGAACAGTGGCTGCGTGTGATTGGCACAGTGGCGACAATTTATGGTGGCACAGTGGCTGCGTGTGTTGGCACAAGTGGCTGCATGTGTTGGCACAAGTGGCTGCATGTGTTGGCACAAGTGGCTGCATGTGTTGGCACAAGTGGCTGCGTGTGTTGGCACAAGTGGCTGCGTGTGACCCCTCCCGGCCCTACCTACTGTTATCACCGCGGCGGGGAACATTAGACAGCGTTCGTTTGAACAGCTGTTTTCCCCGCTGCGCATAGACACTCCCCCTTGGACGGATCTGTCCAATCGCGAGCAAGGGGGAGTGTCTATGTGACTCCCCCTTGCTCGCGATTGGACAGATCCGTCCAAGGGCGAGTGTCTATGCCATAGACACTCCCCCTTGGACGGATCTGTCCAATCGCGAGCAAGGGGGAGTGTCTATGTGACTCCCCCTTGCTCGCGATTGGACAGATCCGTCCAAGGGGGAGTGTCTATGCGCGGCGGGGAAAACAGCTGTTCAAACGAACGCTGTCTAATGTTCCCCGCCGCGGTGATTAACGCGGCAGCGGTTTCGGCGGCGGGCCGGATTAAAAGGTCCGCCGGGCCGTATACGGCCCGCGGGCCGTAGTTTGCCCAGGTCTGGGTTAAACTGATGTCAGAAATCTGACACAATTGGATCCAGATATAACGCCAAATAGATCTCTTTCAGTGACTTGGACTTATTGAATTTGGGTCGTATACGGCCCGGCAGACCTTTTAATCCGGCCCGCGGGCCGTAGTTTGCCCAGGTCTGGGTTAAACTGATGTCAGAAATCTGACACAATTGGATCCAGATATAACGCCAAATAGATCTCTTTCAGTGACTTGGACTTATTGAATTTGGGTCAAAGTGATACGTTTAATCTACCTATATGTTCTATGAGGCTACTTTGAGCTATATCTCAGGAGGAGACTATCTCTAATTGATTTCATTATCACAATGTTCCTCTCAGTCAGATTTATCTAAAAGGGATCCCCATGCATTGCAACATAGTTGTCATGCTATTTGTGATAACAACTGAGGACTTCCTTTGGTTAATTTATGCACAATTTAACTGTTACTTTATACTGCTCTAGGTAACTTTACTAACCAGCGGTGTCTTATTTCCTCAGCGATCAGGGAGCCCTGGACTTGGTCCTTTAATTGGTCGATATTTTGTGGAAATCTATGACACATGTAGCATACAACAAGCCTGGAAGGGACAAGTATAGCTCTGTGCTCTGGATTAATCCACTCAGACCACTGTGGCTCGGATACATGGAAATACACGTACTCCATGGTTTATGCGCTTATTTTGCATTCCTGCAGTAATGTCCTGTGTGTCTAACATTTTACAGTGACAACGTTGTCCCTTTGATATCTTTTTTAGAAACTATTTTACGGTGCTAAGAGGGTATATTTTCATTACTGTAGATTTTTTGTTACAATAAAGTCTGTTTGGCACACGAATACCATGGTTTGGTCCTTTATTCCTCTACTTGTCCTTCCCGGCTCTTTCCTTTAATTTTTTGTTCTAAATTACCGTAGCCAAGTTGCGGAGGTGTCCTGTCTTTTTAGACGAATTGGTCTCTTTTTTTCCCAAAAAAATAAACAGTAGTTTGAGATCCATCTTTTAACTGGGGTTAAAGTTATCAAAGTGGCTGTTATGGTGCCCATACTACTAGAGTAGAATATTTTGAAAATCTGTAATTTGGCCTTGAAAATCTTTCATCATTCGTTTGTTTTTCATCCAGTTAAAGCGGTTGTATAACTGCAGATTTTTTTTTTTTTTTAAACCTATAAAGGCAAAAAGGCATAATGAGCTAGTACTAAGTCATTATAAAAAAAAATTATCTTAGAACGAGGCGTTAGCAGGTGATCCCTGTCCACGCCGAGGGAGGTGACATTTTACCTCTGCGAATCTTCTGGGTATCGCGGCTCTGGCGCTGTGAGTGGCCGGAGCCACAATGTCATCACTCCCACGCATGCGCGGGAGACTTCTTTCCGGAAAGGTCCGGCATTGTCTTCCGGACCTTCAGAGTGCATGCGCCGCTGACGTCAGGTTTAGGAGATATTCTTTTTACCCACAGGTAAGCCTTAATATAGGCTAACCTGTAGGTCAAAGTGAAAAAAAGGGTATATAACCACTTTAATAGGCACAAGTCGAAAATTGGTTGTAACGTTTTTGAGCCAAAAAATATTTTTTTTTAAAAAGGAAAAAAGTTTGAAAAACTTCTGCCGAACGACTGATAAACTGAAAGGTTAATGTGTTTCTCTCGCCCGTTAAAAATTAAACTGTTGGTACTGCACATATGTGACCCAGAAGCGAAAACCAAAAACGAGAAAACCGAATTATGTCCACATGATGGCAATATCGTTTGCTCTCATGACCATGTGTCCTGAAAGATTTTTAGACTTTCGTATGGCTAGCATAAACCACATCTCCAAACTCATTTCATTATTTGGACTCAAAATGTGCAAACCACTGACTCCAACTAGCTTATTTTTTTTAAAGCAATTGGTCTTTGGGTTCACTTACTGTCTCCTCCTGCACTGTGAATGTATAATGGGTGTGTTCAATAAAGACACGAGGAATAAGAATTGTTTGTGTTATCAGCTTAAGTACATTGGGCCAGATTCACAGAAGAGATACGACAGCGTTTCTCTGATACACCGTCGTATCTCTCAGAGTATCTATGCGACTGATTCATAGAACCAGTTACGCATAGATAGCCCTAAGATCCGACAGGTGTAATTGTCTTACACCGTCGGATCTTAGGATGCAATACCTCGGCCGCCGCTGGGTGGAGTTTGCGTCATATTCCAGCGTCGGGTATGCAAATTAGCAGTTACGGCGATCCACAAAGGTTTTTCCCGTCGTTACGTCGGCGCAAGTCTTAGTTTCCCGTCGCAAAGTTAGGGGTGCTATTAACATGGTGTAAAATTACTCCACCATGTTAAAGTATGCCCGCTGTTCCCGCGTCGCTTTTGAATTTTTATTTTTTCCCGGCGTAAGTACGTTACGCACGTCGCGATTCACAAACACGTTGCGCTGCCGTAATTTCGCGCAAAGCACGTCGGGAAAATTGCGAACAGAGCATGCGCAGAATGTCCGGCGTGGGAGCATGCCTAATTTAAATGGTACACGCCCCATTTGAATTGGGCGGGCTTGTGCCGGACGTGTTTACGATACACCGCCGCAAGTTTACAGGTAAGTGCTTTGTGGATCGGGCACTAACACTGAAATCTTGCGGCGGTGTAACGTAAACGGGTTACGTTACACGGCCGCAATTGTACCTGAATCTAGCGCATTGTGTTTGTCTATTGTTTTGTTTCAGATGAAGATCAGATCACATTTTATGGCAAATTACTGCTCATTCCAAGGAGTTCACACACACACACACAACTATTATTATTATTATTTAGGTACTTATATAGGACTGTCAATTTACGCAGCGCTTTACATATACATTGTACATTCACATTGGTCCCTACCCTCATGGAGCTTACAATCTAAGGGACTACATATAAAACAGCCACAGTATGGCAGGTTTCCTAAACCTTTTGAAGAGTGAGGGACACAAAGTGGTTCTAAAGCCTTAAAGTGATTGTAAAGTAAAAAACATATTCTCTGTGAAGTGGTTTTGCACAGAGCAGCCCAGATCCTCTATTTCTTGTGTTCTTCTTCGGTGTTTCTGGCCCCTCCCTCCCTCCTGTTGAGCGCCCCCACAGCAAGCAGCTTGCTATGGGGGCACCCGAGCTGAGTCACAACCCCCTGTGGCTATTCAGACAGAGCTGCGGCACTGCCCCAACCCCCCCCCTTTCTCATTGGCAATCTTAATTTGATTGACTGCAGCAGGAGCCAATGGTGCCACAATTCTGTTTTAGCCAATGAGGGGAGTCCCCGACGGCTGAGACATTCCTGCTACTTCACTGGATCTAGAGAGACCTCAGGTAATTATTAGAGGGGCTGCTGTACACAGAAGGCTTTTTATCTTCATGCATAGAATGCATGAAGATAAAAAACCTTCTGCCTTTACAATCATTTTAAGGATTTCCACCTTTATGCTATGCATGAAGGTGAAAGATCATCTGTGCTGCAGAATCCCCCCCATTGTTACCTGTGGCCAATCCAATCCAGTAAAATGCACGAGAGCAGCAGCTCTTGCTGCGGTCCCCCTCCTCATTAGGCAGCTTGATAGCAGTGGGAGCAATTGTCTCCCGCTACTGTCAATAAAATGCTGAGCAAGCGTGGGGGGGGGGGGGGGTGGGGTGGCTGAGCCTCCCACTCTGTCTTAATAGACGCAGACAGGGCGGTTCAGAAGCAAGCCTGCGTGGGTGCCACAAAGGGAAGCAGCTTTCCATGGGTGCACTTGCCAAAGAGGCCAAAATGAGCTATGGAGTTTTACTGCACCCAAAACCAAAAATGCAAACAATCCTTTACCTGCCTAAGCCCCCTATAAGGTTGCTTTCTCACAAATGCACTGCAGTTTACCCGCACGGCAAATGCAGCTCAGTGCACCTGCGGCTTAGCTGCGCTTTGCCACAGACTATTATATCTTGCAGGCTTGGTGAACTTCTGAAAGCGCACCAAAACACCCGCATTCAAGAGTTTTGGTGCGCATTCAGAAAGCGCACTAAACCCTCAGGATATAATAGAAGTCTATGGCTCAGTGCAGCTAACCCGCATAGAAGCCACATGTGCGCTGCACTTCACCTGCAGATCATTGTAAGCAAAAAGTAGAAAAAAAAATAAACGCAGAGACTAGGACAGGAGACTACAGAGGAAGCATCAGCTTATGCAGCTCCTGCTCCCAATGTGGCCACCTGCTTCCTCCGCTGCCAGAGCCGGTTCCATGTATGGGATGATGGGTCGGCAACCTGTTGATCTTGATCTGGGCTTGCCATCCCAGAGCATGGGCATGCTCTTCTCTGGTTTAAGGTTATGGGCCATGGATTGATCACCTCTACAGTAAGGTTGTTTTTGTGGATGTTCACCACACTATGCAGAGAAAGCCAAACCTATGTCCAGCAATTATTGAATTCCAGTGAAGGTGAAATGTCAGTACAGACAGCTGTAGGCTAGAAAACCCTCCATATAATTATTGAAGAACCAGTTCTTAAAATTGGGAGGTTTGACTGCCTGAAATATAATTCTCTATCAGAAACTCTGGAATTAAGATTCCTTCTTGTGTAAAGGTCTTAGGCCTCGTACACACGACAGAGTTTCTCGGCAGAATTCGTCGAGAAACTCGGTGAAGAGCCGGATTCTGCCGAGAAACTCTGTCGTCTGTACACTTTTGGCCCGATGGAGCCGCCGAGGAACTCGTCGAGAAAATAGAGAACATGTTCTCTATTTTCTCGTTGTTCTATGGGAGAAGGCGGCCCGCCGAGCTCCTCGGCGGCTTCATTCCTGAACTCGACGAGGAACTCGACGTGTTTGGCACGTCGAGTTCCTCTGTCGTGTGTACGGGGCCTTACACCTGCGAACCTGCCACTCCACGCTCTCTCTATAGGACTTTTTATTTCTTAATATTGAGAATAAAGTAAATGGAGTGTAAACACCCAGATCTCCAAGAGGAGCTACACACGATCGGAATTTCCGACAAGAAAAGTCTGATGTGAACTTTTGATTGTAAATTCCGACCTTGTGTAGGCTCCAACGGAATTTTTCTGTCGGAAATTCCAAACGTCTGCAATTCCGACGGAGAAAAATCCTACGCATGCTCGGAAGCATTGAACTTCATTTTCCTCGGCTCATCGTAGCTTTGTACGGCACTGCGTTCTTGACGGTCGGAATTTGGTGTGACCGTATGTATGCAACACAAGTTTGAGCCAAAATTCAGTCAGAAAAAAATCCACGGTTTTCTTGTGGGAATTTACGATCGTGTGTACGCGGCATTAGGAAGGAGCCGTAGTGGAGAGATTCTTTAACCACTTAAGGACCGCCTAACTCCGATATACGTCAGCAGAATGGCACGGCTGGGCACAGGCACATATATATACGTCGCCTTTAAGAGCCCAGCCGTGGGTGGCGTGGGCACGCGACCTGGTCCGAAGCTCCGTGACCCGATCGCCGCCGGTGTCCCACAGGGAGAGGTGTGTGTAAATACACCTTCCCCGTTCTTCACTGTGGCAATGTCAGTGACCGTCTGTTCCCTGATATAGGGAACGACGATCACTGACGTCACACGTCCAGCCCTGCCCCCCTACAGTTAGAAACACACATGAGGACACACTTAACCCCTACAGTGCCCCCTTAATCGCTGATCGCCGCCATTAGTAGTAAAAAAAAAAAAAAAAAATATTAATAAAAATGCCATAAAACTATCCCCTATTTTGTAAACGCTATACTTTTTGCCCAAACCAATCGATAAACGCTTATTGCAATTTGTTTTACCAACAATAGGTCGAAAAATACGTATCAGCCTAAACTGAAAAAAAATTATGTTGTTTTTTTTTATATATATTTTTTATAGCAAAAAGTAAAAAAAATTTTTTTTCGAAATTGTCACTCCATTTTTGTTTATAGTGCAAAAAACGGACGTTACTTACCGGTAACGGTGTTTCTATGAACCTTCCAGGACGGCACCCGAGAGATGATGGCTCCTCCCCACAGGAAACACAATCACTTAACAATTTAAAAGTCCCCACCCTTCCCCTTGATCCTCAGTATGAATTAGAGTAGTCCTGAACTGGTTCACAAGGGACATTGTTCCGTATAGGTACTTACCACCTAGCGTTTAGCTTATCTTTTCCCTCCACATAGGGCGGGAAGTAGGCCTGCCGTCCTGGAAGGTTCATAGAAACACCGTTACCGGTAAGTAACGTCCGTTTTCTCTCATCACCTTCCAGGACGGCACCCGAGAGGATAGACGAGTAACCAACAGGCCTACTTTAGGGTGGGACCCTTGCCTGCAAGGTCTTTTGCTAGATGTCAGAATCTGATTTTATTTCACCACTTCCACTTCCTAGTGTGTGATGAGGGTATCCTAGCTGGATCATGAAAATGACCTGCAGGTCTGCTCCACCTATGCTCCTGTCTCCTCTTTGGATGCAGAGTCTAGGTGGCACGTGCTCTTAAAGAAAAAAAAAATTCTGAGAGCTTGAGTATTCTTTAGGATAGAAAGGTTGGCTGCGCCAATATTCTAGCCATCGTGGTTTATAGTGTCTGCAAAGCTGCATAAGACCATCCAAAGTTTAGTCAGAGATTTGTTCTGTGAAACAAAGACCTACTTTGATCAACCCAGAAAAAAAAACAACATGTGGTTTTAAGCTACTAGTCTGTACAGGAGAATGGTTTAGAAAGAAACAGGGTCTCCCGACGTACAATCCTTGTGGGTCCCCCTTTTTTGTTTGCCAAAGTCCTGGTGAAACAAGGAAATAAACCCACTCAAGGATACTAGATTAAGGGAAGTCTATTCCCTTCACTCAAATGACTGGACAGGTATGTGACCAAGCAGGGCGTTTGGTGTGCTCCTGCACTCCCTTCAGTCCACCTGTCCACCTCCATTCATTGGAATGCATGTGACTTTATAGCGAGGACACTTATTGGTCAGTGTCTGGACCACAGGATGCCTTGGCGTGGCTCGTTCGTGCGTCCGCCAATACGCGTGGACAAACTCCTGTCTCCAACGTACACTGCTAGACCGGACAAAAACAGCTGCTCTGCAAGCCGGTTGACAAGCAGGTCCCATCCTGGTCATTCCCCATTTCTGGGTTCCTTCCCATCTGAATACCGACATGTCAGATGTGAGATTGTTCTATATACCCTAGGCTCCTTATAACCCTGCGAGTCGATCATTAAACTACGCAGAAAGGAGCCTGTTTCGAAATTGCAAGTAACCACTGCATTCATTGGTATATAACAGAAAAGAACAAAGGTGTCGGGGAAAGAAAAAACTTTTCACCGCCCCCCGCGTATAATATGCAGATACATTTTACCCTATAATCTCAGGGTAAACCCATGAGTGCCACACGCCAACAGAATACAGTATTCTGTAAAAATCCAGTGTTTGAGGTCATGATCCACTCCAAGCACCAAGGAGTGTTAAGTTAAGCAGATCCCTACCACAAGGGACCAATGCCATAGTAGGAGTAAAAGATGAATATTGGTTATTCATATCCAGTTCGTCCAAGGGGGTGACATGAAGGACATACACTGAGCTATAAAGCTCGGATCGGATCGGGAGAACCAGTCAGAAAGAATCCTGATGCTGAATTTTTTAGGCAAACAGCCCCTAACAGCGTAACCCCTTTCCTACTAAAAAGAACCTACTAGGTGATTTTATGACCTCCTTCCAGTGTCCTATAACCCTACTGGGTTCAGGTCTAGGGAATGTCTCTGGCATGCCTAGAAGTAAAGGCCCGCAATCAGAAATCCTGTTCCTTCCATGTGAATGGAAAATAAGGTCTGAAATAAAGTGACCAAAATGTCCCAGATATACAGGTCCTAGATCTTGTATTTCCGAAGGACAGCAAGCTCAGACTTAATATGGAAAAACAGATAGACACCCCCAGCCTCCACTGCTGTGTTTTCTGATATACAGACACCTGTAGGATAGAGAAGACACAACCAACCTTAGGTGTGTATTTCTCATATGTAGTAAGATACCATATAACCTAAGCCCAGAGAAAGGACAGAAGCTCCAAGTGTGAGCTTCTGATGCTTAATAGGTTTATAGGTCCTACATTCAACAGAGAGGCCACTAGCCAATAAAGGGATTTTTAATACAGCTTACCTGTAAAATCCTTTTCTTGGAGTACATCACGGGACACAGAGCGGCATATTCATTACTATGTGGGTTATATGGAGTACCTTCAGGTGTTGACACTGGCAATCTCAAACAGGAAATGCCCCTCCCTATATAACCCCCTCCCATAGGAGGAGTACCTCAGTTTTGTAGCAAGCAGTATGCCTCCCAAAATGGTCCCCAAAAAGAGGGGTGGGAGCTCTGTGTCCCGTGATGTACTCCAAGAAAAGGATTTTACAGGTAAGCTGTATTAAAAATCCCTTTTTCTTTATCGTACATCACGGGACACAGAGCGGCATATTCATTACTATGTGGGATGTCCCAAAGCAATGCTCACAATGAGGGGAGGGAGAACATCTCCAAGACAAAAGGATTTAATTTAGAGAAATACTTAAATCATAATAAATCCAACTTAGTTGAGAAAAATAATCTTAAATTTTAAATTTAACTCAAAAAAGAGGAGCCCCCGGAATCCGAGGGTCTCAAACTGCAGCCTGCAGCACTGCCTGCCCAAAGGCTGTATCAGACTTCCTTCTTACGTCCAACTGGTAGAATTTTGTAAACGTGTGGACAGAAGACCAGGTTGCCGCCTTGCAAACTTGAGCCATAGAGATCTGGTGGTGTGCTGCCCAGGAGGCGCCCATGGCCCTAGTAGAATGAGCCTTTAATGATACTGGAGGAGGCAACCCTTTCAAGCCGTAGGCCTGAGTGATTAATTGCTTAATCCACCTAGAAATGGTGGACTTTGCAGCTGCCTGCCCCTTCTTGGGCCCATCCGGTAATATGAACAGCACATCTGTTTTCCGGATCTTCTTTGTAGCTTTAAGATAGGCCTTCATGGCCCTGACGATATCCAAGGTATGCAGCAACCCTTCCTTTCTGGAAGTAGGTTTAGGGAAGAAGGATGGTAATACCAAATCCTGGTTCAAATGAAAACTGGATACAACCTTCGGTAGGAAGGAAGGATGAGGGCGGAGAACGACCCTGTCCTTATGAAAAATAAGATATGGTTCCTTACAGGATAAGGCCGCCAGTTCCGATACTCTTCTTGCGGAAACTATGGCGACCAAAAATACTAACTTTTTTGTCAGTAAAACCAAAGGAATTTCAGCCAACGGCTCAAACGGTTGTTTCTGTAAACTTGACAGAACAAGGTTTAAATCCCACGGGCAAAGCGGGGATTTAACTGGAGGTTTAATACGTAAGACCCCTTGAAGGAAGGTCTTAACCAGCGAGTGGGTGGCCAGCGGCCGCTGAAACCACACTGACAGAGCAGAAATCTGTCCTTTGATTATGCTTAATGCCAATCCTTTATCCACTCCTAGCTGGAGAAAACTTAATACTCTATCGATGGTAAATTTGCGAGAAAGCCATCGCTTGGACTCACACCAGCCTACATAGGCCTTCCAGACCCTGTAATAAATCACCCTAGAGACCGGTTTCCTGGCTCTGATTAGGGTAGAGATTACTTTCTGAGACAGACCTCTACCCCTGAGAATCAGGGATTCAGTTTCCAGGCCGTCAAATTTAGATGCCGTAAGGCAGGGTGGAGGATCGGACCTTGCGATAGCAGGTCTGGCCGTAGAGGAAGAGTCCAAGGGTCTCCCACTACCATCTTTAAGATTAGTGAGTACCATGCCCTTCTGGGCCATGCTGGAGCTACCAGGATGACTGGTATGTGCTCCACCCGGATCCTGCGCCGCAGGCGGGGTAGTAACTGGAGCGGGGGAAACGCATAAAGAAGTTTGAACTGATGCCAAGGGCAAACCAACGCATCGGTTCCGCAGGCCATCGGATCCCTTGAGCGGGACATGAACCTGTCTAGCTTCTTGTTGAGTCTCGATGCCATGATATCCACGTCCGGCACTCCCCATCTTTGGCAGAGTGCTTGAAAGATTTGTGGATGCAGAGACCATTCCCCCGGCAAAAGAGTCTGGCGGCTTAAGAAGTCCGCCTGAAAGTTGTCCACTCCTGGAATGAATATTGCCGATATGCAGGGCACATGAGCCTCTGCCCATAGGAGAATCAAGCTCACCTCTCTCTGAGCGGCTTGACTCCTGGTTCCCCCTTGGTGATTTATGTATGCCACGGCCGTGGCATTGTCTGATTGAATTCTCACCGGGAACCCCTGCAATTTTGACGTCCAAGCCCTGAGGGCTAGTCGAGCAGCTCTGAGCTCCAAGATGTTGATGGGCAACTGCTTCTCTGGCGTTGCCCAAGTACCTTGGCGAGTGCAACCATCCAAAATTGCTCCCCAGCCCGTCAGGCTGGCGTCTGTGGTCACTATCTTCCAAGCCACTGGGCTGAAAGACTTCCCCTTCAGTAGATTCTGAGGGTCTAACCACCAGCACAGACTTTGTCGGACTCTTGATGAGAGCGGCAACGGGATATCCAAGGCCTGCGGCCTTCTGCTCCATGCTGACAGGATGGCTGCCTGCAGGATGCGAGTGTGGCTCTGGGCGTATGGTACCGCCTCGAATGTGGCCACCATCTTGCCTAGTAATCTCATACATAGGCGAATAGTCGGTTCCTTCTTGCTTAGAACCAGTAGGATTAATTCCTTGATGGCTTTGACCTTCCTCAGAGGTAGAAACACTCTTTGTTGTTCTGTGTCTAATCTCATGCCGAGATATTCCAACTGCCTTGTGGGCAGGAAAGCTGACTTTTCTCGATTTAGGACCCAGCCGAACTTCTCGAGGTATTGGACCGTGAGGGCCACTGCTCGCTCCAAGCCGGGAGACGAGTGATCTATGACTAGGAGGTCGTCCAGGTATGCTAGGATCGTGACCCCTTGGATCCTTAGTTTGGCTAGGATTGGAGCTAGGACCTTCGTGAACACCCGGGGGGCCGTAGCCAACCCGAAGGGAAGCGCCACGAATTGGAAGTGACGCGAAGCCACCATGAAGCGTAGATATCTTTGATGTGGCTGATAAATTGGAAGATGAAGGTAGGCATCCTTTATGTCTATGGACGCCATGAAGTCGTCCTTTTGGAGTGTGGTAGCTGCTGACCGCACGGTTTCCATCCGAAATGAGCGGATCTCTAGGTATGTATTTACCATCTTTAGGTCCAAAATTGGCCTGACATCTCCATTGGACTTCGGGATGATGAATAGGTTGGAGTAGAAACCTAGCCCCTGTTCCAGGACTGGTACCTCTACTATTACTTCCTGGGAAAGTAGATGATTTAATGCCGACATTAATGCGGCTCCTTTCTCCGGATCGTTTGGAATCCTCGACTCCTGGAAATGAAGAGGAGGAAACCTTAGGAAATCTAATTTGTAGCCCGTGGCCACGGAAGACCGTACCCACGCGTCGGGAATGCTGGCTTCCCAAACCTCTGAAAAGAGTCGCAGCCTTCCCCCCACCTTCGTGGGTGGGGGCGCCCCTTCATAAGGTCGGCTTGGGGGCTGGGTTTGCGAACCCACTGCTTTCTGCCTTTAGCAGCCTGTCCTTGTGATTTGCTGTTGAAGCCGAAGTTTGCTTTCGCAGGAGGCCGTCGATACTGTTTGGCATTAGAGGGCCCCTGCCCAGGGGAGTACTGTCGTTTAAACGCAGGCCCCTGAAACTTCCTCTTAGTTGGCAAGAGAGTACTTTTGCCATTTGAAATGGTTTGAATGTATTTATCTAGGTCTTCTCCGAAGAGTCGTCCTCCATGGAAGGGGAACCCTACCAGGAGCTTCTTGCATGGGGGCTCGGCCTCCCAGCTTTTTAACCATAAGAGTCTTCTCATATGGATAAGGGATAACGATAAACGTGACGCTAGCTGGATAGAATCCTTAATTGCGTCTACTGTAAAACATATGGCCTTAGGGACATCCGAAAATTCTTCTGCCTGCTGGGCAGGAATAAGTTTAAGCATCTGCTTAACCTGATCCGATAATGCTTGAGCAACCCCAATCGCAGCCACGGCTGGCTGTACTACTGCCCCTGCAGTAGTGAAGGAGTTCTAAAGTAGTGCTTCCAAGCGTTTATCAACTGGATCCTTGAATACCTGTATGTTTTCTACAGGGCATGTTAATGATTTGTTAATACATGAGATGGCTGCGTCCACTGCAGGAGTAGCCCATTTCTTGGAAAATTTATCTTCCATAGGATATAGGGCAGAGAATCTTTTAGGTGGTAAGAAGATTTTTCTGGCTTGTTCCAATCTTGGAACAAAACTCCCTCTAGTAGAGGGTGGATCGGAAATACTGCATTGCTTTGAGGCGCCCTCAGTGAGCCCAAAGCTGAAACCGTAGATACCTGGAGATCTGGTACTGGCAAGTTGAATGCATTTATGGACCAAGTCCGTTAAGGCTTGAGTCCACCAGCTCTCCCCTTGGGAGACTGCTCCAGACTCCTCTGTATCCGGATCTTCGATCCCTGAACCTACTTGGTCCTTGTCTAAGAGGTCGTCCAATTCCCCTGAGGAAAGGACCTCCTCTTCTGAGGGTCTGCGCTCGGGCAACGGAGATCTAATCCGTTTACTGCCCCGCATAGCTGTGGCTATCATTTTTCCCATTCTTTTCTCCATCTCTCTTAAAGAGGTGAGTAATACCTCGTCCGTGACCATCTTAGGGTTGGACTGACCTGCGCCAGCTCCAGCCCCAGATCCCGATGGCCCCAAGGCTCCCTGTGGGGAAAGCAGCGGCATAACTTTGTCCGAGACCTTAGACTCTCCGGATGCCTATGGTACAATACCAAGGTACACCTGCTACCTATTGGTATTTGGAACTATAAAAGTTAATTGCCCAAACACCTGTTTGGGGGATAAAAAATGCTTCCTCTCCCCTAGATGACTTTTTTTTTTTCGTTTTTGTTTCAAATCCAGGAAAGAAAAAAACATTCTGTCCCCCTGAGTAGTATTGCAAAGAAAAACTATGAGATGGAAAAGAAAACAGCCTATTTCTAGGCTTGAAAAATAGTCTTCTGAAGACTGCAATATCCTTTCTGGCCACTGTGAGTCCTCGGCGCCCCGTGCTGCCGTTCTGGTCTTTCCTCCCCCGTTCCAAAGTATTGAATGGAACAAACAAGGAAGGGCCGCCCCTTCCTTAAGCCACTGACCCGCCCTTCCCCCCCCAGCAATCTCAAACAGGAAATGCCCCTCCCGACGGGGGGGGTTTGGGAGGAAGGGACCTCTCTGTTCCAGCAAACTGCAGCCTGCAGCCTGGAACCATGAGGAGGTCAGCGTTTTGCCTGCTTTGCAGGCTCTGAGGAGGAAGACTGAATGGAGCATCGCCTGGAGGCTTGCAGGTAAGCACAGCTCTCTGACACACACATATATTTTTATATCACACAGGCCCCACTCAATGCTTTTCCAACACTACAAGGGAGGTCACATCTTATGGGGAATAATACATATAGAGCCATCCTATCTTTATGATATGTGACTAGTTTGCCAGATGCAGTGCATAACTTTAGGCATGTCCCCTGTGACCCCCCAGAAAAAAACCTGCTAAGAACCAAGTTCCGCAAGTTTTCCCCTCACTTACCTGCTCCATGCCGCAGGACTTTGCCAAGCAAGAGGCCCAATCTTCCCCCATCTCCGTGGGGATGTCTAGACCTTCAGGCCCTGGGTTCCTATGAAGGATCCACTGTCCTGGGCCCATATAGCACCCTGGCAACAGAAAACATTAGGCACCCAAAGGTTTCTAAGTTCTGGGCCCAGGGTCCAGCTCTCTAAAAAGAAAAGCATTATGGGCTATACCCCAAGGGTTTGGGGTCCGGTTACTGACCACTTTAGCGCTGAGGCTTTTTTGGACAGAACCGGTAGCTCACCTAATCCCAAGGATGCGGAGGCAAGCTAAACCATGACTAACACCTAAGACACTGGCGTAAAAACTGAGGTACTCCTCCTATGGGAGGGGGTTATATAGGGAGGGGCATTTCCTGTTTGAGATTGCCAGTGTCAACACCTGAAGGTACTCCATATAACCCACATAGTAATGAATATGCCGCTCTGTGTCCCGTGATGTACGATAAAGAAATGGTGTTTTTTCTGAGTAATAAAGAACGCAGAGGACACAGACACCTTCTACTGCTGTGTTTTATTTATGTGCAGTGACCCAAGGTAATAGATTCAGGACAGGAGGACAAGAACCACTATAGTGTTGTCTATTCCTGACTGACCGCAGTACGGTCTTCCAATCAACAGAAAATAATACTAGCACCTATAGTATATCTCTGATGATCATAGAAAAAAGCAGTCGCATGGCCAGTATGACCAAAAGGACATATGCGGCCTCAACCGTGTATTGCTGGTGTTATACTCCCTGCAGTCATAACTAGCAGAGAGTGGTATTAGCATACTTCAGATAAACAATAGGGTATAGGACAAGGGACCGAAATGTTACAGACAGTAACATTGTGTATTCCAACACCCACAGTCATATACCTGATAGAAACGTCACTAGCAAGAAAACTCAATGCTGTGCGTTTCTGGATGGTAACAGTATACCGTCATGAACCCACAATACCAGTTGTGCATTATTTTGATTAGAAAAAAACTTGGAAAGTTTATATGACCAACAGCATGTTGTCGGCAACCCAATGTGTTACTTAATGCAACCTTGTCGGGTCATCTAATCAACAGAAATGTCACTAGCAAAAAAAGGACACTTAAAGCAGTGCATATCTGAATTTATAAATATCCTTAACAATAATACAATGCTATGCGTTTCTGATCAGCAAAATTGTATAGTCATATAACCACAGCAGAAGTGTCGCTATCAGTAACTCAGCGTCATGCGTTTCTGATAAGTAATAGTGTACCAACATGTAACCTCCACAAATTTTTACCAACAGTAACTCAGTGTGGTATGTTTCTGAATAACCATAGTGTGCGGTTTATATAATAGAGGTGTCACCGACAAATCAATGTCATGCTTCTCTGATAAGCAATAATATACATTCCTGTATCCGACAGAAATTACACCGACAGTAACTCAATGTGGTATATTTCTGAATAACCATAGTGTGCGGTTTATATAATAGAGGTGTCACCGACAAATCAATGTCATGCTTCTCTGATAAGCAATAATATACATGCATGTATCCGACAGAAATTACACCGACAGTAACTCAATGTGGTATGTTTCTGAATAACAATAGTGTGCGAATATACCATAGAGGCGTCACCACCATTCAGTGTTATGCGTTTGATAAGGAACAGAGTACCGTTATCTAATCAATTTTAGGCATTTCTGGTGAGTCATAGGATATCCCTTGATCATCAGTCTACATATATACACACACAAATATATATATATATACATACACACACACACATATATCTCAGAAATGACCCAAGATAAACCCATGTTGTGCATTTCTGATGTGCGGACTGACCAACGCTCTATCCTAGCATAACCTGAGTTTCAGATATTGATCCTTCATCCCAGTGAAGGAACATGGTAGTTCCAAATACTGGAAATCCGAGGTGTGTGACTATACCACAATAGTGGTAGCTGCTATTCTGCTATTGCAAAGGTCTGAGTAGGTGTAGCTGGTCCACACACAGGTGGGAGCTAGTCCAAGCCTTTAAGGTCTTAACGAGCACAGACTCAGAAATCAATTAGGTCTCTCATGAAGAGGTGACCATAGTCTCAGGCTGGAGGCAATCAGACACCTGTATGGCTGATTTTCATAGTTTTAACACAGGGGTTTGTACCAGAGAAACTCCCAATTAAGGGTTGCAGGCTAGCATTTTATGCTTCTCACACCACCTAAATGGTTTGTTGCCTGAGCCACAAGAGGTTTAGATTAACTCTAACACACTGACAGATATACCAGCAGTGTAAGGAGGAAGTGATCGGTTGGAACTTGGGAGATATTGTAACCAATAAACAACCCCCACAAGGGTAATACACCCACTAGTATGCCCCCTGTTGGGCCTATCCTAAGAGTTTAGGAGGTCAGTTTTTTGGCTAAAAAACCTAACTGCACCCTTGTGATCTGCCTGTCAGATTCATGGCAGGCTGGCCCTAACTGGATTGAGCCTTGCTCAGCCCCCTTTTATGAGATTATTCTAGGGATTTTATAATCTCCTCAGAGGCCTGTATTTGCCTGCAGGAGTCCAACCAGACCCTCTAGGGTGAATGGCTCCTGTTTAGCTTGGCTTACCATATCCTCCCTGTCCTCCTTAAGCTTCCTCTACCTGGACTAGAGGGAATGACTGTGAGGGCGGGGGAAGGGCACTAGGTTCCGTTCGGACGAGGCCTTCTTGGGAGGATATGTCTTCTCTAGGGATAAGCTCCTCTATGTCAGACCTTAAGTTACGGACTGCCTGGCGGCTTCATGGAAAGTTTTTCCTTTCTCTGCCAAGTTATGAGGAGCTATGCCCTGTAGCGGTAGGAGACTGTTTATTTGGGGTCTCCTGGGATCCGCTGGGGGGTTTTTGCAAGACAAGAGATATACATATATGCATAATATTACTTTGTCCTCCCCCAGGACTGCAGGTTTGTACTGGGGAGGTGAAAGGGTGAGAAGTAAAAACCAGTCCTGTGCTGGCTGGCTGGCCCCAGAGACTCAGACCCTGAAGACCAGGACTCTCACTCCCTTTCCTCCTCCCTTTCCAAGGGGGAATGTACTCACTGCGCCCCGACCTGGATCTGCCTGCAGTCACATTTGCCTTCATCTCCTCCTGTCCATGAGGAGGTTTGGCTGGGTCCCCGGCTGTCGGTACCTCTTGTAAGGGCTATCCGCAAGCCGACCCTTCCACCGCCATGCTTCTCTCCGGCGTCCCTTCCGGGTTGCGCTGTGAGGCAAAAGCCCACCTTCACTCAGAGAGGCTTGGAGCGCCATGTTTCCAAAAGTAGGAAGCAGTACCCGGGAAGAGAGAGCTCTTCAAATGGCGGCGTTTCTTCTGCACCCTAGCGATGGCAAGCCTCCCCGCAGCTCAGAGCGCTGGTGCACGCCTGGGGCGACCTGTGAGTTAGACCCGAAGGCCTACAGGTTAGTTCAGCCCTCCCCGGCCTCCCTAAGACCTGTCTCAACAGGGGTACCTTCGACCCTCCCCGGTCTCTAGGTTTTCAAACAAAACAAACGTGACGATGTGTTCGGAGAAACACAATCAATACTGAGGATCAAGGGGAAGGGTGGGGACTTTTAAATTGTTAAGTGATTGTGTTTCCTGTGGGGAGGAGCCATCATCTCTCGGGTGCCGTCCTGGAAGGTGATGAGAGAAAATTAAAAACCGCAGAGGTTATCAAATACCACCAAAGAAAGCAATGTTTGTGGGAAAAAAAGGACGCCAATTTTGTTTGGGAGCCACATCGCAAGACCGCGCAATTGTCAGTTAAATCGACGCAGTGCCGAATCGCAAAAACTGGCCAAGTCCTTTACCTGCATAATGGTCCGGGTCTTAAGTGGTTAATAAAGTTATTTGAGAGACTTAAGCCGCGTACACACGATCAGTCCATCCGATGAGAACGGTCCGAAGAGACCGTTCTCATCGGTTAACTGATGAACCTGACTGATGGTCCGTCGCGCCTACACACCATTGGTTAAAAAAACGATCGGGTCAGAACACGGTGACGTAAAACACAACGTGCTGAAAAAAAACGAAGTTCAATGCTTCCAAGCATGCGTCGACTTGATTCTGAGCATGCGCGGGTTTTTAACCGATGCTTTTGCATACTAACGATCGGTTTTGACCTATAGGTTAGGCATCCATCGGTTAAATTTTAAAGCAAGTTCTAATTTTTTTGACCGAAGAATAACTGACCGATGGGGTCCACACACGATCGGTTTGGACCGATGAAAACGGTCCTTCAGTCCGTTTTCATCAGTTTTGACCGATCGTGTGTACGCGGCCTTAGATTCCGATCTGGAGCTGAAATATCACTTTTGGGTTGATTGGACATTTAAAATAGGGAAGGCCTTCCATTTCTAAAACAGACCATATAGGTTTTGTACACACATGCAGGAACATACATAATGCTTTGGAAAATCATCAGAAGTGTCTACTTTTACATGTTGGGTTTACACAAATACCAGGTAAAAATATAAAATAAAAAAAAACTTAATGGAACTGGAGCTAGTGACATCAACATTTTGGTTGGTCACATTGTAGGCATAGGATTCTATAAGATCCCTGATCACTTGCCTTCATTGCAGATTTCAGCTCTGAAGCATCATACTGAGGCCGTGTCTTCATCAGTCCAAGGATCAGAGTCTCCAGATGTCCAGAGAGAGCGCCTTTGAGTGCAGAGGGGAGATCCTAGAGAGGAAGCAGATGGTTTCATTTACAGTAAAGTATCATCACGCTTGTATTAGAAATAGCCTAGTGGCGACATGTAAACATTAAAGACCAAACCGGGACAAGTATGCAACTATATCCAGCTTCCTTTGCAGTGTGAGGAGGCAGCAGTAAAATGCAGCACCATACAGTTTGAATTGAGTAAAAACGTGCCACATTGGTCAATGCGAGCATGGGTGTCATTAAGATTTAACGGCACTCCCACGCATCTGCTTAAGGCCCCTTTCACATGGGGCAGTGGAGGTGCGGTGACGGTATAGCGGCGCGATTTTTAGCACCGATATACCGTCTTATTTACCGCCGATATACCGTCTTATTTACCGCCGATATTCGGTTGTTAGCGGTGCAGTTTTAACCCCCGCTAGCGGCCGAAAAAGGGTTAATACCGCCCGCAATGCGCCTCTGTAGAGACGCATTGCGGGCGGCATTACCGCGGTTTCCCATCGATTTCAATGGGAAGGAGCGATATAGGAGCGGTAAACACCCCGCTCCTATACCTCTCCAAAGATGCGGCTAGCAGGACTTTTGGAGCGGTCCTGCTAGTGCACCGCTTCAGTGTTAAAGCCTTCGGGTTTTCACATTGAAGCCTGCAGGGCACGATTTTTTCAGGCGGTATAGCAGCGCTATTTTTAGCGCTGAACCGCCTGAAAAACGTGTCAGTGTGAAAGGGGTCTAACAGCAGCGTAATTGCCTGTATGTCGGCAACACGCGCGATTTTGCGTATGTTCACAAACCACAATAATGTGGACCTAGCCTCATATATCCTGAGAGAGGATTAGGAAGAATATTGCCCTTGGAGGTCATATTTTATAATATTTCATGGAGAGCGATGTACCTTCTTGGTCCTCCTCTGGTAGGCAAATGCGATGTCCTGCCTCTGATCATTGGTGCGGTTTGTTAGAATGCTGATGATTGTTAGTTCATCCACACCTGAAATCAAATGTTATGGCATTAGTCTTGTACTGAATGCATAATAGAATACACAATTACATATTATATGGAGCCTTTGTAGACAATCTACTCATCCGTTGGGGGGGTTCTAACCCCCAACGGTTATTGTATTCAAACTTTTACATATGCAGACTAATTGCTGTCTCCCTGTTTTGTTGCATACATGGAAAAACTCAAACGTTTAGGCCAGGTTCACATATGTAAGGCCGCGGTTCCCAGCATGGGGTCTAGTGTGTTCCGTGTGAATCGGGTCAGGATTTTTGCCTGAAATTGCACCTTCATTGGACCCAAAACACACCACAGGACACTTTTGGAATCCGCAAAACGGCCGCCCCGGACATGTGCGAACCAGCTCCATTGAGAGCCGATCACACTCGCATGTCATCCTTCATCCAAATCGCACATATGTGAACCCCTCCTTATAGAAACATACATACATTTTTGCATATTATTATAATAATAATAGCATGGAACCAAAGATATAGAAAATTACAAAGGCATTAAAGTACAACTAAAGCCAGCAATAAACCTTTATATATATATATATATAAACACCTCAAAGTTACACATGGTAATAAATACAAAAAATTCAATTATGATTTTCCTACAATATAGATTCAATTGGGATCTCTAATCTCCCCCCCCCCCCCCCCCCAAAAAAACTTCTCTGCTTGACAATGTAAGTGATAGTGGGAGAAGTTCTGCAGAGCTAGCACATCATTTGCTTTCACTGTGCCAAGCTTCTGCATCTTCTACAGGGAACTACATTTCCCATGACTCCTTATGCCTTCTATCTTGCTCAGTCTATTTTACATGACACACACCCATCTGTCAACCAATAGCTGGGTCTGCGTTATGTAAAACAGTCAGCGCGTTCTTGTGAAAAAAAAAACAGTCAGCGCAATCAGAAGTAGGCGTCTGCCAGTGCGGCTGCAGCGGTGCTCTCAGTGAAAGGTAGAATACATGGGAACAGGCTTTTAAGAGATGGGCGGGGCAGGGCATTGCACACCAATCATGGGGAGTGGGCAGAGCCATGGCAGGACACTGGTGGGCACTGACGGGCTGCACCCCACCTCTCCACCCTAAACAATAACCTCCTCCCCACCTCTCATCCCTAAACAATAACCTCTTCCCCACCCTAAACAATGACCTCCTCCCCACCCTAAACAATAACCTCCTCTCCACCCTAAACAATAACCTCCTCCCTGCCTCTCCACCCTAGATTTTATGAGATGAAGGAAAAAAATAAAATAAAATCGGCCTAAAATATCGGCAACATATATCAGCCGCCCCGATTTCTAAATATCGGAATCGGCCAGAAAAAAAAACCTATATCGGTCGACCTCTAGTTCGAACCTTCTCCAAGTGTTTGCCTTAGGCATAAGCATAAAGGACGAACACAATATAAATACAAATGTAATAATAAGGAATGCGTGATGCCCAGAGATAGGCCGCTCATTCTGGTGATGGGATGCATGCATCTGACACTACGCAAGGTCAGGCTGGTGGAAGACTACTCAGGGTAAAGTACAGGCTTCATATCCTGTAAAGTAATGGACTTTATTATTAGCCATCTGAATAATACATTGTCTGAGCACTTTCTGCACTCACATGTCTCTGTAGAAAACAAATAAATACAATTATCTCCAAGCACTGAACATCCCTGCTTGTAGCAGATAAGAAATGACTTCTCTAATTAGGTTTCAATCTGCATCCATTAGGCTCAAGGACAGTACAGAAAGCGTCAAGCCGCAATTAGAAGAAAAATAAAGTCTAGCAGCATTTCATAGAACTTCCACAGCAAACAGTACTTGTGGTAAAGAATATAAAGCTTATTTATTCAGGATTGTTCCATTATGATATAAATAAGTAAAAGCAGAGCCAAGAGGAAATCTGAGCAGTTTCCTCTATTCCTGGAGCAAATTATGGTTTTCCTGGCCCAGGTACAGCAGCTCCTCTGTGTACACATCTCAGTCACAATTGCTCTCATATGGCTCCCCTAGGACCTCTAACAATTTCGGCCATTTCCCATTATAGAGGACACCTGGAATGCAGAGGAAGGAGAGGACCAGACTGCTGCCAACAAGAGCAAATATGAGAGAATCATGGGGAATGGACAAACAAGGAAGATAGGAAAATGGAGCACAAAACAATGGAGGCTACACCCATGTCTACAGTCCAACCATCAAACTACATGAACATTGATTACACCATCAAGACCTCGATTTTCATGGCCCGAAGCTCCATGGATTAAAAAATAAATAAAAAACAGCACACGTTGGTAGGATCAACAGGTAACTCTTGGGGTTTACAGGGAGGGGTCGAGGCAAAGAAAAGAAACACTTCACTGTCAAAGCAGTTTCAGCCAATAGCTTTCTTTAAACCTTCATGCATTCTGTGCTGAGACAGTAGCGGAAGCCCATTGGTACACACTGCTGTCAATCACAGCCAGTGAGCCAATGAGGAGAGGCGGGGGGTGGAGCTAAGCCACAGCTCTGTGAGTCTGTGAGTTGCTCTGTGCAAAACCACTGCACAGAGCAGGTAAAAAAAAACAATAAAACAAAAACAAAGCTTTAGTATTACAGCAATACCAACAAAAAACAAAGCTTAAGGCTCCATTCACATCTAGGCGGACGAAATCGCGGCGTTTTGTCCCGCTAATTGCGGCGGCAAATAGCAGCGTTTTGTACCGCGATTTGCGGCGACAAAACGCCGCAATTGTCCGCCTAGATGTGCCCCTAGGATGTGCCCCTCTATGGAGATGGTCCCCGAACGCCGAAAGCCGCCTGAAAAAAGGTCCCGGCAGGCGACAGGCGTCCGGCGTGGAGATGTGAACCATCTCAATAGAGGGCAATGTGTTTCCAGCCCTCTGGCGGCAGCGGCGTCACACTACAGGCGACAAAACGCCTAGGTGTGAATGGGGACTTAGTATTACAGCAATACCAACAAAAAAACAAACAAAAACATGCTTTAGCATTACAGTAATACCTTGTATTGCGAGTAAAGTGGTTAACGAGTGTTTCGCAATGCAAGGTATTATTTAAAAGAACATCCTAACTCAGTTTGCGAGCGTTGTCTCACAAAACAAGCAGGATTCAAGCCTCTGCGGTCTGCAGTACCGCATATGGCCATAGGTTTGGGGGCGCCGGTAACACTCAGACGCACTCGGAAACACTCCTTTCCCGAGCCTCTCCGAGTGCATCCGAGCGGTTTCTGAGTGTCTCCGGCGCCCCCCCCCCTACCTCTGGCCAAATGGGGTACTGCATACAATAGTCACTGTGGAACAAATTATCCATTGATTGAGTTTCCATTGACGTATTCTTCTGGAACGAGTTATGCTTATAATCGAAGGTACCACTGTACTTTAAATGAATTCTTCTTAGTGACTAAACTATAAATCCTCATGCATAAAAGGACGTTTTTACAGCTGATCCTATTGGCGTCTGGTGGTTGTTCCCCTGCCTGGTAGCCTATGTGTCCGTGCACACGTAGGCTTTTAGCAGCGTTTAGTGGCAGGCAAAAAAAAAAAACACTGCCAATGCATCCAGTAGCAACAGTGTTTTGGCAAAAAAAAAGGCTTGATGCTGCTAAACGCGCCTCAACACTAGGCGTGTTTAGCATTTCAGCGTTCATTCATTTCAATAGCAAGAATAAATAGAAATTCTGGCCAATTAAATAAACATCCAAACACCAAACGCTGCTAAACTGGTGTGAAAAAAATGCAACTTCGGTGTGTTGTTAACGCTGATTTTCTCCTGTTATAATTTACAATAAACCAATGTGCACGAGGCCTAAGAATCACTAATGAGATCAGCAAGTTATATTATGAAATATCTGAAGAAATCAACATAAACATGTCAGAACTCCTCTGTAATCACAAGAGAAGAGAGACACCAGTACTGGGCAGGGCATACTCAACACAAGTATTGCATCTAGCAGGAATGTATTTACTTCTACCTTTAAGAAGGTTAACCCTGACATCTGATAAAAAGTGCCGGCCCTGAAAGGTTTTCTGCTGCAATAAAGCAGAGAATGGAGGTCACAGTCCACTGGACTTTGTGCAGAGCAAACCAGGCACAGCACAATAGACCGGTCAAGAGCTTTAAGTAATCAACTGCAGTAAGTATCATTAGCAGCAATAATGTTAGTAACTATATTAAAAGAGAAGTAACTTTTCTCCCGAATCATACTTGGGTGGATGCAGAATCGGTCCGATGCTGCATCTGTCCCCCGGCGTCTCTACACTGAGAACCGAGCGATCAAACCCCGCCGATCACTTAGTTTTTAGAGCTCCTCGAGTAGAGAGTTGTAGACCGTCAGTCACAGCTCTCTGCCCCCTCCTCGCTCATTGGAGCTCTGAGCTGTGGAGGGGGTGGCCAGTGATCTGACGATCTGGTTCCAGGTAAGGAGCTGGTTCCTGTAAGGGCTGCGCAGGCGCAATCCTTGCCGACGGAAATCTCCGAACCTCGGCCGGCATCCAGGGCGACGTGGAATTTGAGGAAAGTGGCCAGTCGGCCTCACGTCCTCGATTTGGCCTCCTGGCTCTTTTTTTAACATCCTCCAATCCACAGGGATGTTAAAGAATGAGCCTGGATGCCGGCCAAGGTTCGGAGATTTCCGTCGGCAAGGATTGCGCCTGCGCAGTCCTTACAGGAACCAGCTTGTTAGGGGAACCTCATCGACAAGTCACCGGCTCAGTGGCTCGCTGAGAGGCTGAGCCAGTTCTCAGTCCAGACAACTGGCGGAACATGACTCAATTGCCGTGATGACGCGGTGCCTGAGCCGACTTCTGTGACTTCAGCAGAGAGCGGACTGCAGCCAACTTTCTTCTGAAAACGGGTCACAGGAGTGCACAACGAACTGCACTCCTGTGATTCATAGGAGAAGCCCAGCCAAACAAACGATAGTAGTCACCCACATCACTATCCATGGATCACATTTCTTCTAAATGTCGACAATGTGCCTTGAAACCACAGCAGTCATGCCACATATTGTCATATCAATCCTCGTGCTAACAATACATAGCTTGAATTTCATCCAATTTCTGCTGACTTGGCAGAACTTCCAGCCACGGGTGGCCCTGTTGGCTCTACCCAGCATAACAAAAGTAAAAAAAAAAACAAAAAAAAACACACACCATTATTATCGCTGGGTGGAAAATTGTCAATTGTGACTTCACCCTATGAGATGTAATCACTGTTTGGGTTTTCAGTCAGTCGCGCATGTTGGCTGTCTGAATACAATAAACTGCAGTAGAGGTTCCTCCCATCTACGCTGTGTAGCATGTAGCGGGTTTTCTCTTGTTCAGCCCCTGGGCTAAAGGAGGAAAATCTAAGCATGTATGGCCAGCTCAACAAGTTACACCACAGCCCAATATCTACAATTAAATACAAAGTCCAATGCTGATTATCTTTTGTTTGCATTCCCCAAGCTGTCTGAGGAATTCTTTCACTTTGTCACATTTACAGACCACAGCATTTATCTGGAGCTAAACACGTCACTAACTGCTCAGTGTGTGTGATCAGCTTTGAAAGGGCACCTACCTTTAGTCTTAATGGCAGTTTCCAGGGCGGCAGCATCTTTCTCAGCATCAAAGTTGGTGGAAGGCCTGACAGTCCCAAGAGCATGCTGGGTGGTGCTGGATTGCTGCAGGTGGAGTTAGAAGGTCAGTTCAGTAATAGGGAATTAGGTGGAGAAAAAGAATCAGTTGGAAAGGATTACAATGTAGTACACAGATTTTCAGAGGCTCTAAAATAAAAATATGTATACACTGTGCAGCATGGTACTTACATTTCCTTCTAGTTTTAGCTTTCCTAGGATTTCATGAATAGTAGCCATTGCTGCGGGTTCTGGAACAAAAATAAAAAAAAGGGGAAAGTTATAAATAATAAATAAAAAAAATAATATAAAAAACAAAAACAAAAAAAAAAAAACACACACACACACACACACACACACACACACACACGACAGAAAACTTTTCATCTCCACTATGGTAATAGCAAATCCACCACACCCAACACATCACACTTTAATCCTGCATCCTTAAATCATATGGTTTAGAGTTAATACTATACACGTTGCTTGCTGATCACCAGAAATTACAACATCATTTAAACTGAGTCAAGTACTAACAGGCACACCCAATGCCTAATAGGAACACTAAATAAGGGAAGAGGGGCCAGTACATCCCTTTATGGTACAGTGCGGAATCTATTCACAGAATTATTGTTCCCGTCATGATGGAACAGCTTCCCGACAAACTGGATGACAGCACACTGTGAACATACATGACACAATAAAATGAAAACGAGGAGAATGATTCCAGCATTGATAGCAACTACCAGGCTGTAGAGAGCTTCAATTGAAGAATAAGCGATTCCAAGCATTGGGATTGTTGGACTATTGTACACAGGTTGTCAATCTAGTTTACAAACTCTCTATACAACTAGGTGATGAAAATCAGCACAAGGGAAGTCATGTGTAGTCAATAGAATGTGTCCCTTGTGCTGCTGGCTGCAGGATTACTTGAAATTTTCCCCTGCAATCTCGACCCCTGCTTCCCCCCCCCCGCGCTACCGTATTCTTCTGGTACAGCAAGGGTTATTAGAAATGACAGGCGCCCACCAAGAGTGTTGACTATGACCGTCTCTTTCAATCCCCCCTCCTCCATTCATAGAAGCCATACTATAGTTTCTATGAATGAAATGCAATCTATAAATGGAGGGGGCAGACCTGTCATTCATCCACTTAAATGTGATTCATAGATCACATTTCATTCATAGAAATCTTAAAGAGTATTTGGGACCCTGCATTTCATTATATTCTGGTGAGTGACAGAAATGCGCATTAAAGCTAGGCGCGTTTAGTGCTTGAGTATAATAAATTATTATTCTGGCCAATTAAATGAATACCCAAGTGCTTGACACCTCTAAACACGGCAAAATGCGTTTACAAGCGTACAGCGTTGTTCTGCTGCCAGGAGAAAGGGGTCTAAGGTGTGTCGAGTGTGCATCAACCCTGATTTCAGAAATTCAAATTTATTCAGAAAGCAATAGAATGTTCAGGATGCAGTGCCAAAACGGATTGACATACATGTACAGAAAGGGCGCTTCCCTCATTAAGGATCTGTCAGTACACGTCCAGCGTATACTCCTGGCTGCACTTATTTTCCCATCATAGCCAATCCTTTGATATACATAAAGAGAGTGATCAATTCAGCACATAGACGATAAGGAGAAATTCCTAACAAGGAGGCCCTATACGAAGGAATGTGTTATTTTATTTTTTTCAGCCATTTATAAATGGCCAGCAATTAACATTGCGCTTTTACATACTGCACATTCACTACTTCAACTGAAACCCCAAAGTAGATAGTGGAGCGAATTCAGCACTACAGAACTATGCACTAATGTGATGGCCCAACATTATCATCATCATTTGTCTTCAGGAATTCCGGAAAGCCATTATGGATTTCCTTAGAAAATCACTGATCACCCTGACCTCCTCCCCCATTCTTTCTAAATCTGCTGGGTAAGTGCACTGGACCGCAATCAGCATATGAGATGAAGCCGACATATTCTGCCAAATATAACTTTATAAGGAAAGGGTAAGATAATGTGCCCTTGCCATTCCCTGTACTCTAGTAAAGTGTTCTGCTGCTGGACCTGAACTGCAATCAGTCCTGGTCTATAGGGTTTAGAGCAGTGGTTCTTAACCTTTCTAGTGATGTGACCCCTTGATAAAATTTCCCAAGTTGTAGGAACCCCTAAAAGCAAAATTATTTTTGTAGCATGGGTTGTCAGCACCCAAGGCAAGCCAAGTAATTTGCACCCCTAACCAACGGACATCTAGCGCTCCTCGAGTCCCTTCCACTTGTACCGTATTAAAACCCCTTATGGTATGCTTTAGGATGTACCACTCTCTTTGTTCTCCCTTTGTTCCCTTTTATCTGTCTCTATCCTAATTTTTTTTTTTTTTACCCCATCCCTCTCTCTAGCCATCTTTCTTGTTTTCTCTCCCTCTTTCTTTGTTCCTCCCCCTCTTTTCTTCTCCCTTACATGTATTCTCTGTTTCCTTCTCTTACTCCTTGGTGGGGGGAATGGGATGAGTGGCAGTACTGGGGGGAGTTCCGATCAGCCAGCTTGGGTGCTCTTGATCAAGGTCATCTGCTGATCTAAAAACTGTAGTGGGGACTTTTAATGGCAACTATAATCACAGGTAGTGTTACTCACTGTGTCTCCGACTTTGTGGTGCCTCGTAGCAATGACACCAATACCGAAATCAGGAGCTAGGGTCTCCTCCAGCCCCTCCCACTTTACATTCCTAACCAATCAGCTGACCTCTAGTCTCTGCCCTCCAGCCATGCTGTGAACTGAATGGGCGGCTCAGAAGAGGCTGAGTGGGTGGCCACAGGCTCCAGGGATAGCCCTGCTGGGCGGCCACAGAGACAGTCCTGCTGGGCAGCCTCAGGCTCCAGGGACAGCCCGGCTGGGCAGCCTGCAAAAAGGCTGGGAGAGCGGTGTGGGCTTCAGGAACAGCCCAGGTTCGGTGACCCCTGGCAAATCATCATTCGACCCCCGAGGGGGTCCCGACCCCCAGGTTGAGAACCACTGGTTTAGAGGATGAAGATGAAGCCATGACATGCACACATGAGCACAGCTTTCCTGCTCAGCATGTCTGTATTTTTAGGGCTCATTCACACCAGCAAGCTCAACGCACGGCTACTGGTATCCACTGGGAGTAACATTGCCGGTGCTCTGATCCTGATGCATCCCACAAGTGTTTTTCTATTCAGTTTCATGCACTGCAGCAGTGATAAAAGGCTGGAGTTTGCATCACAACACTCTGCGCTGTGCTGAAAAAAATCAATAGTGCATGTAGTACTTTTTTCAGCACACATCGCCCCAACACAGTGGTGTGAACTTCCTTCCTAGGAAACAAGTCAAATTGCCTCATGTTTGTCTAGGGACAGCGCTGGGATTTAAACTGCAAATAAGTCCTAAGGCTAAAGTACACACAACACACACTCTTGCATTGGGGCACATCCCACACTGCAGGGCTAAATGCTTGTTAGGTCTCGGGGGAAGAGGGATAAGTTGTAATACTTACCTTATCCCTTGATCCACTGTTCGTGTGACATACACTGGGTCCTGTGCCACCATCTTAGTCCTCTTAGGCTGGCTGCCAGCTACTGATGAGTGATGATGCACTGGGCTCGCCCTCCAGTCGCTTTGTATGCCCAATCACGTCGCCTCCTGGAAGATGTGATGCAAGTATCCTATGAGGCTTCAGGACCAGGGACATGTCATTCTGGCCTAGGTCACAATGGTGGGGGGGGGGGGGGGGATGGGGTATCTAAAAAATTAACTCAGAACAAAAATGCAATTCTGCCTGCGAAAGAGGGGAGCGTTTATACACAACCAACTCACTTTGGGGGTCAAATTCTGCTTTAATGAGCATGTAATGCTTGCAACGTGGGGGGGGGGGTCTTAGATTAACGGCCATATCTGTAGGCTAGCCATACACCTGGACTGAACGAATCTAACCTGCAATCGAAGCGATCCCTAAACAGTGTGGATGGAGAAATCACCTGTCGGCTATTTTAGTCTGACAGCCCCAGCACCTGCAGAATAAATGGCAACTCCAACTCCACTTTCATGGGGGGGGGAATAGCAAATAAAGAAAAAATAATATAGTGTATACAACTGCGACAAAAGTCATATTGTAATTGAATGTTATTAAAAATGACCTTTGCAGCTGCTGTAATTTTCTGGAAATGCAATATGGCTACCTGGAGTAGTTTTGTACACAGAATGTGTAGTGACCACCACCCAGAAACATTTCCTGCGTGTGTGATTGGCTCACCAATTTTCCCAGAAGTCTGCACTAAAATACAAGTCAGATTTTAGGCATCCACTGCAACAAAAATGCAATTTTTTGGAGAGATATGCCCAATAGGCAATCACAGCTAAAAGGGATGCAGACGTTGTAATTTTCCCTCATTAATGCCCTGCAGCTGCACTGCTGACTGATAATTATGAAACCACTCCCATTAGATCCACTCCGCACAGAGGAACGAACAGGGATTTCTTCAGAATAACAAAAGGGTGGAATCTTCAACAAAGGTTGTTATAATCCCTACAATATACATAGATCACCCAGAGGGGGAATGTTTTTTTCCCCCTCAACAAAAGTGGAGTTGCCCTTTAAATACCTTAATACTAACTGGCCAGCTACCAATTTGGTGCCAACAAGACCCCCTCACGGCTTCAGTTTTGTCCGATTTGGCAGTAACGGGGTGAAACTGGCGCCACATATGTCAGGCTTTAGTGCCAGTCCAGGCCTGTCTATGAGACACTAGAAGAGGTCCCTTCCCTGTGTTCTTGTACATTGCCTTCCACATACAATAGGAATAGCATATAATCAAATCATCCAGAAAGCTAGCAGAACTATCATTCTCCCACAGTAACCATTTGCTCCATATTTCCAGAAATCCATGAAGTTCTGCACTAAAATATTCCTATTTTGTGGCTGGAATCCTGCCTGGGCATGTTACCAAGAGGGTTAACACTTGAGACGGGTAATGATGCATGTGTGAGCCGCCTTTCATACAGAGAGGTACAATTCATAACTTGGGTGTGGCAGACACGACTAGAATAGTCGGCTGTTCTCCATCCATGTCAAGCTCACATCCCACACTTGGGGGGCTGCTAAAAGGGGGGAGGGGGGGTCCAGAGAAGCAGCAAAAAGGAGAAGTCTTCAGATGTCCACAACTCCGAGCACATTTATTTAGTTTGTGTAAATGTTCCTCCGGTATTATTATTCGGTATAAAATGTCAGAAAACTAAACAGTAAAGTAATTCATGAAGTTGGAAAGTTTTATACATTTCACCAAAGGGATCAATTGTACAACACATCTTTCTGGGTTGGAACTGGTTAAATCCGCCCACTCAATGGTTGAACGTGACGCGAGCCCGCAGGAGGCACAGTGCCAGCTTGTACCTCATTCTGCCACACCTATCCTGCTTATTCATTCCACTTCTCTCTGCGGTTCTGTAAGATTGGCAGTGTATGCAAGATATTCAATTCACTCCCCCATTCCGGGAAAAGGACAATATATGTAAAATATCAACTTCTTACATTTGTGGCTGGGATGATGGGACCTGAGCTGGTGTTGTATGCTGACCAGACTCTAATGGATGGGCATAAGCTGACCATACAGAGCTTGAATTCCGGCAGATTTCAAGCTGTGGGTGGTCTGTCAGCACCACCCGGCTCAACAGTTGTCAAGAAAAGAAAATTGAAGAAGCCGGGTGTAAAACTGTCAGATGAACAGTTATAGCAGCCAATCAAATGCAGGCAATGTTCGGGTGTTCAGGGGTGTTCAGACAGCTGTGGCTATCGGAATACAATAGCTAGCAGGGGAGATTCCTCCATCCACTCTGAAGTGGATGACAGTACACACAGAAGAATACAAGAGAAATATTTGCGGTGTATGGCCAGCTTTGAGATGAGGGGAATGATATACCGTATTAAGGATATGCAGATGTGTTTCTATTGGATGGAATTTGGTAATTCCCAAAAATACAGCTCCTGATTTCAAGCACACACTGTGGGGTACTCAGTATGGAGACAGAATACTGCATACCACTCCCTTAACAATAGCTCAGATGACAGGCCCCCGCCCTTTATCCATCTCTTCCCCACCCTGCCATTCCTACTCCCCTCCATTGAGCCCTTCTCTACCCCCCTCCATTGACCCCATCCCTACCTCCCTCCATTGACCCCATCCCTACCTCCCTCCATTGACCCTTCTGTACCGCTCACTTCTACTCCCCTCCATTGAGCCCTTCTCTACCCCTCTCCATTGACCCCATCCCTACCTCCCTCCATTGACCCTTCTGTACCGCCCACTTCTACTCCCCACCATTGAGCCCTTCTCTACCCCCCTCCATTGACCCCATCCCTACCTCCCTCCATTGACCCTTCTGTACCGCCCACTTCTACTCCCCTCCATTGACCTTCCTTCCCCACCCCTTCCCCAAACCCCACTCCTATTGCCCTCCATTGACCCCTTATCTTCCCCACTTCTACTACACCTCCCTTGATCCTTTACTTATAATAGTTTTTGCTTCAGCTTTCTTTCCCAAATATATTATTTCTGTACTTTGCATCCCCACCCCCCTCCATTGACCCCTTTCATACCCCCCACTTCTACTCCCCTCCATTGAGCCCTTCTCTACCCCCCACTCCCCTCCATTGACCCCCATCCCTACCTCCCTCCATTGACCCTTCTGTACCGCCCACATCTACTCCCCTCCATTGACCTTCCTTCCCCACCCCTCCATTGAACCCTTCCCCAATCCTATTGCCCTCCATTAACTCCTTATCTTCCGCAACCCCCCCACTTCTACTACCCCTCCCTTTACTTATAATAATTTTTGCTGCAGCTTTCTTTTCCCAATATATTATTTCTGTACTTTTCATCCCCCCCACTTCACTTGGATCTTAGAATGGACAAAAAGGTGTGTCCACTTCATGTACAAGAAGCCATATGAATAGTGATATATTATAGAGTTATTTATTGAACAAGGCAACATTCTTCACATGCACGGGTCATATCTCTGTACGGACATACATGTAATCATCATGTTTGTCACATCACATCTGTGTCTTACATAAATATTTATAAAAAAATATACTTCTATAGTGTAAACTACTTGTATATAGTATAAATCTTGTATAATAATAGCAATAATATAAATAATAATAAAAAAAAAGCATATGTAGCGATGGCACCAATTTTTTTTTTTGCAGAGGCACTGCAGCCTGATGCCCTCACGATGCCAGATCAAAGTGCAATTATCTTATGAAGTAGGAAAATTAATGGAGGACTCATTATAGCGGATAAAGGATCATGCAGAGTCCCACATAAATGTACATCGCACATGCGGTCAGTGATACTTTGTTTTTAATGTGACAGTATCCAGAGGGAGCACAACTTCCAGTATGAGAATGAATGACCCATCCCTGGGGAGTGTGCAGGATAGACGGGACCATCTGTGTTTATTAGATACGGACACACCTAGTACTGATGTGATTGGATGCCATCTATACATTGTTGGTGCTATATACATATTTGTAATAAAATAAATCAATGTTGTTTTCCACAAATGTACAGAATCAGCTCATTCATTCTGTATTCTCGCATTTGATAAAAGTCCCAATTATGTTGAACTTCTCTCCTCACATTTTGGGACAGGACTCTGCTGACTATACAGTCCTGGAGCCCCGGATGTGACATTGATGAATGAAGACAGAAATGAATGGACACATTAGGGTGGGGCGAGTGAATGCAGCAATCCTTTCTACTAGATGAAGACATTTGCTGATTCACAAGTCACTCTTCTTCCTCGCCCCCGCCCCCCCCCCCCCCTCCCCATCACACAGGACCACTTGTCCAACTGCAATCAGCACCCCAAATAGGAGGTGATGGGGGTCACCCGGCTACATAGGATGCAACTGGTAAGGATAAGGAGGAAGAGTCCAACATCCATCAATGAATATACACATAATAAATATATAATAACCTAAATACAGAAAGTGAGACAGACAGCCCCCCAGGACAGGTTGTCCCTACACAGGGAGTAGTATTAGCTGGTCCCAGTGAGTAGTGTATTATGGGTAGTATTAGCTGGTCCCATAGATCAGTGGGTATGGTTAGTATTATTACCTGGTACTGTGCTCTGTGAGTAGTATGATCTGAATGAGTAGTGTGGGTAGAAGTATTACCTGGTACTGTGCTGAGTGAGTAGTATGATCTGGTCCCAGTGATCAGTGTGGGTATGGGTAGTAGTAATAGGAGTATTACCCGGTACTGTGCTGAGTGAGTACTAGTATGATCTGGTCCCAGTGATCAGTAAGTAGTGTGGGTAGTAGTATGATCTGGTGCCAGTGATCAGTGTGGATATGGGTAGTAGTATTACCTGGTACTGTGCTGAGCAAGTAGTATGATCTGGTCCCAGTGATCAGTGTGGGTATGGGTAGTAGTAATAGGAGTATTACCCGGTACTGTGCTGAGTGAGTACTAGTATGATCTGGTCCCAGTGATCAGTAAGTAGTGTGGGTAGTAGTATGATCTGGTGCCAGTGATCAGTGTGGATATGGGTAGTAGTATTACCTGGTACTGTGCTGAGCAAGTAGTATGATCTGGTCCCAGTGATCAGTGTGGGTATGGGTAGTAGTAATAGGAGTATTACCCGGTACTGTGCTGAGTGAGTAGTATGATCTGGTGCCAGTGATCAGTAAGTAGTGTGGGTAGTAGTAATAGGAGTATTACCCGGTACTGTGCTGAGTGAGTACTAGTATGATCTGGTCCCAGTGATCAGTAAGTAGTGTGGGTAGTAGTATGATCTGGTGCCAGTGATCAGTGTGGGTATTGGTAGTAGTAATAGGAGTATTACCTGGTCCTGTTCTGCACTAGGTTGGATGTAGTGGGATCTCCTCCGTTCTCTCAGCGCTCTGAGCTCTCCAGTCACCGGGCGTGGCATTTAACAGGCGGCCACGTGTAAAGTCTAGCCCAACTCCGGAGAACACCCCTCTGTGCCCGCCCTGATCATCACCACCTCCCCCCACACTTTTCCGTTATGGACCATCCCGGGCACTGTGGCCGCTGGCTGTCGCAGACTGCTCCATCGTAGAGTGGGGGGAGCGCCCCAGTACAAAGCAAAGGTGTCTTAGTTCTACATATAACGGCGACCACACAGTTCTGTGTTATGTATTATAGTTACAATCTCTCCATACATGTACAGTGTCATCATAACCAATGAGGATGTATGTATGTAGTGTGCCAAGTCTGCTTATCCTATTCATCCTCCAGGAGTATCCTGTGCTTTCCCGATTGTGATCACAACTTTTTTTTAACTTTAACTTAGCTTTTTTTATTTTATTTTATTTTATTTTATTTTAGAGTAAAGCTGGCCATACACGGTTAGAAAATCGTTTAGGGAAAAAAGGTCAAATTTCTTATGATCTGTTGAACGCGCATGCGATAATGGCATCATTGTATCCATAGGTGTCGCCTATTTATCGAACTACACTATATTATCAAAAGTATTGGGACGCCTGCCTTTAAAAGTGGTTGTAAACCCTTTACAACCACTTTATGCTACAGGTAAGCCTATAATGAGACTTACCTGTGGCTACCCAGGATATCTCCTAAACCTGCACGGTTTAGGAGATGTCCCCTGCATGTGGCAATGTCATTGGCACATGCGCACTAGAGAAAACTGAAGCAGTGGCACCTATGTGCCGTTGCTTCAGTCAGCGTGCCGTTACCGGCGGCTCCCGTGCGCATGTGTGATGAGTGATGTAATTACGGCTCTGGCCAATCACAGCGCCGGAGCCACGGTGCCCAGAAGTAACCCCCGGGAGAGATGTTGCCAGCCAGAGGGGGAGACGAGGATGGCTGCAGGGGCTTCGATCTAAGGCAAGTAATTCATAAGGTTCCACAAGGTTTAGGAGTGTCTATGGGAATGTTTGACCATTCTTCAAGACAATGGCGTCACTGGGGTTGGTGTCACCCAGTGCGGTAAAACATGGCGTCACCCCCCCTCTGTCTAGGCTGCCCAGCACCAAGCAGGCAGCGCACGGGGCGCAGTATAGTGGCAGGTTAGGGTAGTATAGAGTGGTATAGTGGCAGGTTGGTGTAGTGGGGTGGTATAGGACAGGTTAAGGTGGTATAGGGCATGTTGGGGTGATATAGGGTAGTTTGGGGTGGTATAGGGCAAGTTAGGGTTGCATAGGGCAGGTTGGGGTGGTATAGGGCAAGTTAGGGTGGTACAGGGCAGGTTGGGGTGGTATAGTGCAAGTTAGGGTGGCATAGGGCAAGTTGGGATGGCATGGGAAAGGTTGGGTGGTACAGGTCAAGTTAGGGTGGCATTGGGCAGGTTGGGGTGGTATAGGGCAAGCTATGGTGGCATAGGGCAGATTGGGGTGGTACAGGGCAAGTTGGGGTGGCATGGGAAAGTTTGGGGTGGTACAGGGCAGGCTGGGGGGAATACAGGGCTGTTTGGGGGGGGTACAGGGCAGGCTGGGGTGGTATAGGGCTGTTTGGGGTGGTACAGGGCAGGCTGGGTGATACAGGGCAGGCTGGGTGATACAGGGCAGGCTGGGGTGGTACAGGGCAGGCTGGGCATGTCAGCTAAAAAAAAAAACGGATGGTGTCACCCATCTAGCGGGTGTCACCCGGTGCGGACCGCACCCCCCTAGCAACGCCTCTGCTTCCAGAAGCACATTTCTTAGGTCAGGCACTGATGTGTACAAGATGGCTTGGCTCACAGTCTCTGCTCTAATTCATCCCAAAGGTGTTCTATCGGGTTGAGGTCAGGATGGTCCAACATTGCCACAGACACTCCTAAACCTTGTGGACAGTCTTCCTAGAAAAGCTGTTATGGCTGCAAAGGGTGGGCCAACTCAATATTACACCCTACGGACTAAGACTGGGATTCCATTAAAGTTCATGGGCAGGTGTCCCAATACTTTTGGTAATAGTGTATTATTGATGGATACCAACATAAATGGTACATTTTTTGCCGATCGATTACACGATCCAGCGCTACATTTTAACACGTGCATGCGCTGATCGATTCCACTGCTGTTTAGAAAATTTAGAGTTTAGTTTAAAAAAATCTGACATGATGGTTTGTATTTTTGCACATAAAACTTTGCATTTTGATATTTGAAATGAACCCACTAACGTTTCGACAGTCAAACGGTTGAGCGTATCAAATGTTTTTTACAATGATTTTCCAACCGTGTATGTCCAGCTTTAGGGAGTGTTATAACCCCCAGGGCCAAGACAGGGGGGGGTGGCGGCGGCTGCCCTGGTTGCAATGGTTTATTGCAGGGATGGGTGATCCCTGTGCCATATACATATCTCCCAACTGTCCCAGATTTTCGAGGGACTGTCCCTGATTTGGAACAAAGTCCCTATTTTCTCATTTGTCCCTCACTTTGGTCTGATCTATATAGTTGTATATACAAATGTATTATTCATCTTTCAAATAGTGTTTCCCAGCGCGAAACCTTTCATTCAATTTCTCAATTGTTGCATTTGTAAATTTCAAAAGCCAGTATAAAGTAATAGTAGTGGACTAGGGGTAAAAAAGCACTTGTGGGTTTAACTCATTTTTCTTTTGTATAATTCTCCTTTAAGGGGTGTGTCCTATGCCTACATATTTTTGCCAATAGGTGTCCCTTATTCACATCTGAGAAATTTGGGAGGTAAGGATTTTCTTCTGTTACATGTCTAACAGGAGTAGTGACAGCAACATCACTGCTAACCCTAAGGGAATGGGGGAGGGTGTCGTGTGGCATCTTTGCCCTGGGCGCTGGATGACCTTGTCCTGTCACTGATAACCGGTCAGGTTTTTTTTTTTGCTATAGTGTCCGATTGGAGAGATTTCACTTCCCTGCAAAGTGAGAAATATTCTTGGTAGTCACCGGAACCAGTGTCCCCAGTGGAAGAATTCCTCTCCTTTCCTGTTCTGGTGACAACCTATAAATTAGGATTTTCTATTTCTGTCAGTGATAACTTTAAACAGCACAATAAGGGCGAATCGCACTAATGGGGATGCAGACATCAATAAAACCTGACAGATTTTCTGCTCTATTCAAAATGAAAACAAGAAAAAGTATTTCCTATTAGTTCTACTTTTACCACTTGCTGACTGTGTGTGTGTAGCACAATTATGTGGTACTAATAAAAGTGGGTCTACTGACATTCCTTTTCACAGTGGCCAAACAGGTTCTTGCTAAAGCATGGTGATCATCCGTGTGAAACAAAATAAATTGTTTTCTCCTTAGTGAGAAAATTGCAGCACTCCTTAACCGTTTGCTGCCCAGCGTACGTATATAAACCCCCCCGAGCCACAAGCAACTGGTATCCATGTAAAAGTGATCCCTTTTACTCTATTGGGGAGCCCAGGAACACAAAAAGGGGTCAGGACGACGGCTGTCTGCAACGGTTTTCCTCTGTGGTGAATGAAGCCAGAAGTTACAAGGATGCCACCAATTCCATTTTTACAGCTGTCATTAAAGTGGTTGTACAACCACTTTCACCCACAGATAAGCCTAGATTAAGGCTTACCTGTAGGTGCTGGAAATATCTGTTAAACCTCCACGGTTTAGGAGATATTTGCAAAAGAGACAGACGCCGATGTCTACGGGACAGGCGCACTTTAGGAACGGCGATCCTGCCATTTCTCAAGGTCATCGTGCAGTGACTGGCGGCTCGAATGCGCGGGAGTGACGTCATCGTGGCTCTGGCCAATCACAGCGCCGGAGCCGCGATACCTGGAAGGAAGATTGTGAAAGATGGATGCTCTGTGGAGGCGAGGAAATCTGGGACATCGAAGGCTTCAGTTTCAGGTAAGTGACACATAATGGGCTAGCCCATTATGCTTTACCTTTGCAGGGAAATAAAGAGGAAGTAAAACCCATCTGGGTTTACTTCCTCTTTAACTGGCTGTGACAACCAGGAAAGCAGCTAATCAAAGGTAATCAGTGCTTGATCAGCTGCATTGAAGCACAGGGGAGACAAGATCCATAATGTCTCCTTAAAGAGGAACTGCATTCTGCTTACAATTTGTAATAAAAACATCTTTGCCATTCTGAAGTTTCCCTCGAACCACTTTGCATATTTTATATATTCTGTACTTGCCAAATATGCTGCAGAAATCTCTGTCCGCGGAGTCTGACTGCATCTATTTTAACTGTGGGGAGCTGAAGCTGCTGCCTGTTCACTTCCTGGATTTACACAGAGGCACGCCTCCAGCCCTACAGCTCTCATTAACCCTCTTAGGACTTATCCCCATCCCTTCCTGGCAAACTCTCACAAGAGTAAAAGAGCTGTGCATGATGTCAGAAGCCAAGGCCAATGACCACACAAGAAACAGTAAGTTAGCTGTATAAGCAGGGCAGGACTTAGGGTGGTGGGGGCCCCTGGGCTTGAGTGTTGAAGGGGCCCCCTGGAGCCGAGAATTGGGGGGGATCGAAGTTGTTGAGCGGGGGGGGGGGCGAATTGAAGTTGTTGAGCGGGGGGGAGCGCATTAAAGTTGTTGAGCGGGGGGGGGATTTTGCAGTTGTTGAGGGGGGGGAGTGCCTCTCACCTGTGCCAACAGCCGGGGCCACAGACTGTCATTAGCCCGGCCGTCGGCTTTCTTCCCTTCAGCAGCCACAGTCCTCCACACACCACTCCGGTTCCTCCTGCTTCGGTGCTGCCTCCTCTTGCAGTGCGGGAAAATTAACCCTTTTGCGGGACTGCGGGAAGAAGCTGTCTGTGCGGGAAAGTCCCACAGAATCCGTGCGTGTTGGGAGGTATGCGCAGGGCCGCCATCAGGAATTTTGGGGCCCCTTGCACAGCTTAAGGCATGGGCCCCCTGAAGCAGAGAACCTAGGGGGGGTGGGGGTGCTGCCGCCTGAAATTGAGAAGCGTGGGGGCTGCCGCAAATTGAGAAGCGGGGGGGGCCTTTACAAAAAAAAGAAGAAATAAAGAAGAAAACAAATATATATAAATATATGTAGCCTTTTAATAAAAAGAAAAAATAAACCTCTGGGCCCTTTAATAATAAAAAAAAAAAACATTTATAAAAAATACATAAAAAAAGGGAGGTTGCCAAACCCGGGGGCCCTGGGGACCTCTGGGCCCCTGGGAACCTCTGGGCCTTTTAATAAAAAATAAACAAAAATAAAAAAATAAAATAAAAAAAGGGGGGGTTGCCACATGGGACCCCCCTTTAATAAAAAAAAATATATATATATATATATATATATATATATATATATATAAAAAAACTGTAATTTTTTTTATAAAAAAATAAAAAAGGTGGGTTGCCATCCGGGGGCCCTGGAGACCCCTGGGCCCTTTAATAATAATAATAATAAAAAAAATATATATATATATATATATATATATATATATATATATATATATATATATATATATATATATATAAATATATATAAATATATATATATATATATATATATATATATATATATATATATATATATATATATATATATATATATATATATAAAAATAAATATATACAATTTTTTTTTTTTTACAAAAAATAAATAAAAAAAAGGGAGGTTGCCGTCCGGGGCCCTGGAGACCCCTGGGCCCTTTAATAATAATAATATATATATATATATATATATATATAATATTATATATATAAAAATAAAAAATATATAAAAAAAAACATTTTTTTACAAAAAATAAATAAAAAAAAGGGGGGTTGCCGTCCGGGGCCCTGGGGGCCTCCGGGCCCCTGGGGACCTCCGGACCCCTAAAAAAAAAAAAAAAAAAAAAAAAAATTTTTTTTTTTTTTTTTTTTTTTTTAAAGGGGGCCCCCTATTGGGTGGGGCCCCTGGGCTTGAGCCCAGTCAAGGCCAATGGTAAGTCCGGCCCTGTGTATAAGGTATTTACTGGCAAAAAAAATTCTCTGCTTCCCCCATCTCCAAAACCCTTCATAACTCCCATCTTTGTTCTACTCTGGTTCCCCACTTTGAATTTTTGGCAATTTCAAACAAGTAGTGGTAAATATCAAGGCATACATTCTCTCTCCCTTTCATTTTGGCTGTCAGGGACCAATAAAGTTCACTTAACTGATAATTGAGACTCCGTGGACATCACCATATATGATCAATGGCAGAGCTTTTTTTTTCCTCAGAGAATAGGTGCAGTAACTCATCATGCCAAATCAAATGATGGTGTGGCCAAATTGCACTAACAGTGTGTGTGTGTTAAATACCAGGAGTGCTTCACGTACGGGCTGCCGGGGTCGGGAGTGCTTCACCTACGGGCTGCCGGGGTCGGGAGTGCTTCACCTACGGGCTGCCGGGGTCGGGAGTGCTTCACCTACGGGCTGCCGGGGTCGGGAGTGCTTCACCTACGGGCTGCCGGGGTCGGGAGTGCTTCACCTACGGGCTGCCGGGGTCGGGAGTGCTTCACCTACGGGCTGCCGGGGTCGGGAGTGCTTCACCTACGGGCTGCCGGGGTCGGGAGTGCTTCACCTACGGGCTGCCGGGGTCGGGAGCGCTTCACCTACGGGCTGCCGGGGTCCGGAGCGCTTCACCTACGGGCTGCCGGGGTCCGGAGCGCTTCACCTACGGGCTGCCGGGGTCCGGAGCGCTTCACCTACGGGCTGCCGGGGTCCGGAGCGCTTCACCTACGGGCTGCCGGGGTCGGGAGCGCGCTTCACGTACGGGCTCCTGGGGTCGGGAGCGCGCTGCCTGCAGGCTCCTGGGGTCGGGAGCGCGCTGCCTGCAGGCTCCTGGGGTCGGGAGCGCGCTGCCTGCAGGCTCCTGGGGTCGGGAGCGCGCTGCCTGCAGGCTCCTGGGGTCGGGAGCGCGCTGCCTGCAGGCTCCTGGGGTCGGGAGCGCGCTGCCTGCAGGCTCCTGGGGTCGGGAGCGCGCTGCCTGCAGGCTGCCGGGGTCGGGAGCGCGCTGCCTGCAGGCTGCCGGGGTCGGGAGCGCGCTGCCTGCAGGCTGCCGGGGTCGGGAGCGCGCTGCCTGCAGGCTGCCGGGGTCGGGAGCGCGCTGCCTGCAGGCTGCCGGGGTCGGGAGCGCGCTGCCTGCAGGCTGCCGGGGTCGGGAGCGCACTGCCTACAGGCTGCCGTGGTCCGGGAGCACTCTGCGTACAGACTGCAAGGTCCGGAGTGCCCTTCGTACAGACTGCAAAATCCGGAGTGCCCTGTGTACAGACTGCAAGGTCCAGGAGTGCGCTGTGTACAGAGTGCAGGGTTGAGAAGTGCGCTGTGTACAGAGTGCAGGGTTGAGGAGTGCACTGTGTACAGGGTGCAGGGTTGAGCAAATCCGCAAATCCTCTCTCCATCATCTAGAAAGTATCAGAGAGGGGGGCTGTTGCAGATAAGCAGTCACAACTTACAGTACCAAAGTGTGGGCTACCAGTCAGACTTCAGGAGGAGCTTCCGCTGTGAGACTAGAGCGGCTGTGTAGATCCCCCACCCCCTCCCTCCTCCGCTGTCATAGGGATATGCAGGGTACAAGGGGTTTTGTCCAAGCTGCCAGTAGAGGAGCACGGTCACTTGTATATACAAGAAGCCGCACTTCTCTATTTACAAATAACGGAAACGAGCCGCGAGCAAGGGACCAGAGCCAGAGAACTCCATTCCGCCACGTTCCATGTGAAAAAAAAAAAAGCCCTGATTTATGGTCATCCATAAAAGGTTTCACTTTTCAAGGAGGGCGATTTTGTAACAATTCTATAATAATTCTCAGAAGCCTTGAATTTTGTATCACTGTTTTGTCTGCTCTGCCCAGTTGTATGTTTAAAATCTTCAATAAAAAATGATCGCAATGAAAAAAATTGTACTGAAACTTCTTCTGTAACAAACATTCAGCTAAACTGAACATTGTGGCTGGAATCACATTGTTCTGTGTGCATGTGATAGGTGCGAATGGGTCAGTACAGTTTCCCTTTCCTTTCTAACACTAAATTGCAGCCCATGGATGTGAACAACCACTTAGGTTAGGGTGACCAGACATCCCCGGTTTCCATGAACAGTCCCCGGATTGAGGACACTGTCCCCAGACCAAGTCTGTCCCCGGTGTTGTCCCCAGATTGGTCAGTGAAGAATTTATTTAAAAACTCTGAATTACACCCCCCACTCTGCCGCTCCTACTAGCTTAAAGCGGGGGTTCACCCTATTAAAAATTTTTTTTTTTTTTTTTTTTATTCTAGCATAAAATTCGGCATCGTAGCGCGAGCTACAGTATGCCGGTCTTACATTTTTTATCCCCGTACTCACTGTGCTATTGTACATTGAAGATTCCGGGGAATGGGCGTTCCTATGGTGAGAGAAGGTGATTGACGGCCGGCCCTGGCACGTCACGCTTCTCCGGAAATAGCCGAAATAGGCTTGGCTCTTCACGGCGCCTGCGCATAGCCTGTGCGCAGGCGCCGTGAAGAGCCGAGACCTACTCCGGCTGTCTTCGGGGAGCGTGACGTGCCAGAGCCGGCCGTCAATCATCCTCCCTCTCCATAGGCACGCCCATTCCCCGCGGGAGTCGGAATCTTCAATGTGCAATAGCACAGTGAGTACGGGGATAAAAAATGTAAGACCGGCATACCGTAGCTCGCGCTACGATGCCGAATGTAATGCTAGACTGATGTTAAGGAGGGTGAACCACCGCTTTAAGGGGGTCTATTTTTTCCATTATCTGAGCCCCTTTCTGATGATCGTGTGCTGGTCGGAGCGGAGTTAATATTTCTTCAGTTTCGGGCGCATGCTCATTCAGCTCCGCTCACATGTTCTTCTGCCTTGGCTCAAGTCCCCGCAAGCTGCCTGCCTGCTCATCGCCTTGCCTTCCCTGGCGGAGTGATCTTCCTCCGCTCCCCACCCAGTAGTAGCCACGGGGCCTGGAGAGTAAGACTTGACAGGCTGTCGGCGGGCGGCGGCGGCGGGCAGAGAGTAAGACTTGACAGGCTGTCGGCGGGCGGCGGCGGCGGGCAGAGAGTCGCTGATTGCCGCCATTACTAGTAAAAAAAAAAAAAATATGTCCCCGGATTTAATTTTACAAATCTGGTCACCTTAACTTAGGAAAGACTAGGATTTCCTATTTGACATATATTTTCATACATCAACATGCAAGACTTTGAATGTGTGACTAGAGCCTTAGGTCGGCCATAGGCTGTTCGAATTTCGGCCGGTTCAGCAGGAACCGGCCGAGATTCAAACCAATAATGGGAAGGCTACATGTACCAAGTTGATCGATCAACTTGGGTACAACCATCCTGCCAGATTTGCTTGCGATCACAAGGGGCTGCTATGGACGCTAGCAATAATCACCGTCTGTGTTGATGGGGGGAATAGCGTGAATTTCTTTCCTGCAACCTGTGGTTGCAGGAAAGAAATTAACACAGTCTATGGCCTGTCTTAGGAAAGACTAGGATTTCTATTTGACATGCATTTTCATGCACTAAGCGGGTTGCACAAAAAATAAATAAATTGACCGCTCCGGTCAGAGCCGCTATACTAAGCATGCAAGTATGCACTTCTGACAGAAGTCAAACAGACCGACATACACCACGGGCCAAATGCTGGCTGTTTTTTTGTTTTTTTTTTAAACTGGCTGTCGTCTCCTGACATTCAGCCCAGGTGTACAGGGCTTAAGTGTAATTCAAGGGAGAGTGGATGATTGGCCTTAGAAGATAACTAGCAGCACTCCTTATCTTAAGGGACAACAATTGAAATGTGGACAGGCTGTAGGGTCGAGGACCTTTCATAGACATGAGTTTGTCACCCAATCTATCCAAAAACGAACAGATCAGTCGGTTGTTTTAACAGGGGATAGAGAATAGAAGATAGAAAGATAGAGCTAGAGATGTTTGACTTGCCAGCTTTCCAGAATTCATTTTAGGTAAGAACCAGCTTGACAACTCTTTCAAAATATCCATGAAGCATGAAGAGAATTTACTATCATCATTTATTACCACCTCAGAAGTATTTCCTCTGAAATCACTATGCCCGAGGTTGCAATTTTTCTTTTATTTTTACTATTAAAAGAACTAATGATACAGTTCTGAATGTGTACACTGTGGATACATTTGTAAATAAAGCTTGGTATACATACATGGGCAGATATGGCTGTTTGATACCTCGCCATCTCATCGTGGATGGAACTTTTCTTGTGATGGCGAATCTGGAAAATCTAAACATCACATACCAGTAGTATCATAGACATAGGAACAATAGCAAAGCGAACGCCACATACAAGTGGCCCTCTAACAATCACATATAACAGCCCAGCAAGTAGGTAGATTATGAATCCATTGATTTAAAGCAGAGGTCTCCAAACTCTCTAAACAAAGGGCCAGGTTTCTGTCCTTTAGACTTGAGCAGGGCCGGACTGTGGTCATTGGGAGTTGAAAAAGTCATGATGTCAGTGGGAATAAAAAAAAGTGCTCCATCTCTGGTGTCAGTTGATGGAATAACATCCCATTGTTGGTGTCAGTAGGAAGAATTGGGCCCCCATCTTTGGTGTCATTGGGAGGAATTGTCCCCCATCATTGGGAGGAATTGTGCCCCATCATTGGTGTCATTGGGAGGAATTTTGCCCCATCATTGGCATCATTGGGAGGAATGGTGCCCCATCATTGGCGTCATTGGAAGGAATTGTGCCCCTGCTGGAGGAAGAATCTGCTGTTCTGGACTCTGTGCTGACAACCTGATTGGCTCTGATCTGTTGCCCCCACAATTTGCTGCCTTGCTTCACCTGACTGCTGTAAGCCACGCCCCCCCGTCATAGAGGGCTTTTTCTGTCATGGCGTCACCGCATCAGTGATCCCCCTGCTGGAGGAAGAATCTGCTGTGCTGGACTCTGTGCTGACAACCTGATTGGCTCTGATCTGTTGCCCCCACCATTTGCTGCCTTGCTTCACCTGACTGCTGTAAGCCACGCCCCCCTCCATAGAGGGCTTTTTCTGTCATGGCGTCACCGCATCAGTGATCCCCCTGCTGGAGGAAGAATCTGCTGTGCTGGACTCTGTGCTGACAACCTGATTGGCTCTGATCTGTTGCCCCCACCATTTGCTGCCTTGCTTCACCTGACTGCTGTAAGCCACGCCCCCCTCCATAGAGGGCTTTTTCTGTCATGGCGTCACCGCGTCCCGCGGTGGGCGCGCCTCCGAAGCCCCTCTGTGCCCCTCCGTGCCCATACTGACCAGGAGGGCCAGATTATTCCAAAGGAAGGTATGCCAGAAAGAAGAAACATAGGTAAGATCATTTATACTCATACCTATCTAAAAAGTCTAAATAACAATAATACAGGGCAACCATCTGAAATAGCTAAAATCACATGTGCTCAATTTGGACTGGCCAAATTACCACATCCCTGCGAAAAACTGTCAAGACAGCTAGCCTCACAAGCTGATGTATTCCCTCTGGACACAACGGGCACCTTGCCCCTGAGCCCCCCTATCCCTATTGATACAATCCCAAACAAGAAATTAAAACCCCCTACTGAAGAAATCCTGAAACTGAGCTATATAAACGCCAGGTCTGCTGTGAAGCACGCCCCGGACATTTATGATATGATTACGTCTGAGCACCCTCATTTATTCTCTATAACCGAGACATGGTTCGGTCCGGGCTCTGAAACAATTTTTGATGAGCTTATACCAGACAACTACAAAATTTTGCATAAAAATAGGGTGGGCAAAAGGGGAGGTGGTATTGCAGTCTTATATGACGAAAAATTATCTTGTACGGAGCTAGTTTTTCCTTCTCCAAAAACCTTTGAAAGTCTTATCATTAAATGCTCAGTCAATCCTTGCTCATCATTTACCCTGGTCACTATATATAGACCTCCAGAATATAGCGGCCATTTTGTCAAAGAATTTAATGAATATATTATGCAACTAACTGCTAACCAGGATAAATTAATAATTCAAGGAGACTTCAACGTTTGGTTAGAGCAGACTGAAGAACCACACGCCAAGGACCTCCTAGAAGACCTGGAGGGTATGGGGTTCGAGCAGAAAGTTCAGGGGCCAACTCATATCCTTGGACATCAGCTTGACGCTATACTCTCTAATGATCTTCAAGTCACAAATCTATCTACAACAGTGACAGGATGGACGGACCACTATCTATTAAAATACACTCTGCCAGACTTAGCCCCCAGAAAAAATACCTCAGGACCCCGATGGAAAGATCAAAGCCTTTCCGAAAACTTACAAAAATCAGCGATGAAACCTTTCATTCAGCCTATATTAACAGCCAAGGCAATTCAGAACAGAAGTTAGTCGACATTGAAAATGATTTGGAAAAATTAGAACAGGCCATGGATGCATTTGAACAAAAACTAATAAACACCCTTGACAAAGTGGCGCCCATCACTACGTCATACAATAGGCCTAGGAAATCTAAATCATGCCCTTGGTATTCATCCTCACTGGGAGAGTTAAAATCCAAAAGACGTCAGCTTGAACGCAAATGGATCAGAACTAACCACCCGCAGGACAAATTGGCCTACAGGAACCAGTGCAGAGTGTATAGCAAGCACGTAAAACTCCAAAAAAGAAGCTATTATAATGCCCAAATAGCCCAAGCTATTAATAAAGAGGCTGAACTATTCAAAATCACATCCAGCCTCTTTAACAACAAAAAATACTTTTCTTCCATACCATCCTCAGATAAAATGTGCTCCAGCCTTCTTCTGTCATTTGAAGCCAAAATACAGAAAATCCGGACATCTACCAACCAGGCTATGCGACCCTTAGACCAACCAATATCATCTGGCTTCCATTCAGGTCTTATGCGATTTACAGATACTACCCCTGGGGAGATACTGAAAATTATGAGAGACTTAAAAGCATCATCATATCCGGATGATATCTGTCCCGGGTGGCTCATGAAGGCCAATGCAAAAACATTGGCCCTGGACATGTGCAAAGTTATTAACCTTTCTCTGCAATTAGGCATCGTCCCAGGAAAAATGAAGCATGCCATAGTAACACCCCTTCTGAAAAAGATGGGTCTAGACATAAATGACCCGCTCAATTTCAGGCCCATTTCCGCCATCCCCTTCCTGGCAAAAATCCTAGAGCAAGTAGTCTTCAGGCAGCTACAAAACTATTTTGAGGGGGGTAACCTCTTCCATGACACCCAGTCTGGGTTTCGTCCGGGAAGAGGAACCGAGATATCTGTGCTGGCCATGCGAGAAAGACTATTGACAATCCGTGACGCAGGGGGGTCGGCAGCCCTGATTTTGCTAGACCTCTCCGCAGCATTCGACACTGTCGACTATGATATACTGTTGGACAGATTAAAAAATCTTTTTGGTCTTAACGGGGTGGTCCTGAGTTGGATACGCTCATTTCTCCATGAGAGAACACAATGTGTCAAGATGGGAACACACCGGTCTACCCCAAGACCTCTGACATGCGGAGTTCCACAGGGCAGTGCTCTATCGCCACTCCTCTTTAACTGCTATGTTCGTCCTCTTGCTGACATCATCCAGAACAATAACTTGGAGTGTCAGCTTTATGCCGATGACACACAAATTCTGGTTGATTCAGCAAGAGGACCTCAGCAGCCAGTTCAGTTGGCGAAATGCCTGGTAGAAATACAGGACTGGATGGCTGGCAATAGGCTTGGACTGAACGCAGCTAAAACTGAAGTTCTATTAATTGGTCCTACTAGCCCCCTATTGCTGGCTGCTTGGCCTCTGTCTTTCGGACCCACACCCATTCCAGCCAAGCAGGTAAAAAACCTAGGAGTCATAATCGATGACACCCTCTCGTTTGTTCCCCACTTCAGAAACATCCTGCGGAATGCCAATTACCATCTAAGGCTCCTCAGAAAAGTAAAACATCTATTCACCCAAAATAACAGATCACTACTTGCCCAGGCTGTTATCCATTCCCGGTTAGACGGGGCAAACGTATTCCTATTGGGTGCCCCGCAGAAATGGGCCCATAAGCTTCAGGTGGTTCAGAACCACACTGCTCGCTTTGTACTCGGTCTAGCGAGAAGAGACCATATTAGCCTGGCCAGGAGATCACTTCATTGGCTCCCTATCGAGCAGAGAGTGATCTTTAAAACGCTCTGCATCTTCTTCCGTGCATACTGGGGACAGGGTCCCAAGTACTTACACAGCTTGGCGGTGCACTATGAACCCTCGCGCCCATTAAGATCCAAGACCCAACATTTAGCCACAGTCATTCCATCTAAACTTTCTTCCATGGGAGGCAAACGACTCCAGAGTAGGGGTGCCATGCTGTGGAATGCCCTCTCCTTGGAACTTAAGATGACATCTAACCTGCTCCTCTTCAGAAAAAAACTAAAGACGGAACTGTTCATCCAGGCCTATGGTTAAATTTATATTCTTTTCCCTCTTACAGTCCGCCCCCTCATTGAAGGGGCCACTTGCCTCTCTAATAACTATGATGTCTTCTACCCCTCCTCTAGTATCCCCACTGTTCCTTTTTCTTTTATATTTTTTCTCATACACTTCACGGCTCTTTCCTCTTGCTCCCCTAAGGGCTGGATACCCTTTCCTTTTACCGCCCTCTCTTCTCTTTTCTCTCTCTTCTTCACCATGGATTGATTCAAAGTTACATCTCACCAGCGGCGCTTAGACGCTCACTTCACAGTGGGCATTTGGCGCCTAATTAAGCTCAAATATAAATCAATCAATTGGGAGGAATTGTGCCCCATCATTGGCGTCTTTGGGAGGAATTGTGCCCCATCATTGGCATCATAGGGTGGAATTGTGCCCCATCATTCATGTTGGTGGGGGGAATTTTGTCCCATTGTTGGCATCAGTTGATGAAAATAGTGCCCCATGGGCCAGATAAAAGCAAGCAAGGGGCCGCTTCTGGCCCCCGTGCCGCAGTTTGGAGAACACGGATTTAAAGGATAAGTTCACCTGTTGGATCACGTTACACTTTACATCCATATTTAGGGTGTAACATGCTCCAGGTCTACCCCCCGGACCCCCTTCCTCTTTGGGATACTCTCCGCTGTCACTTTTCACTGATGAGTGCCCCCGTAGTTCATTGACACTTCCACCAGCTATGTAACAGCCTGCCCGTATGAAGGTGCAGACAGGCAAGCTGGAGGCAGCGTCTGCAAGAGCCTGACATTGCACCCCTGATCTACGGATCGCATGTACAGCACTCTGCAGGTTCATCACAAAATAAAAAAATGCAAAAAAAATTCCAGCAAAAAATGTGTGCGTTTTTTTTTAAAGGTGAATGTATCCTTTAAAAAGAGAACTAAACCCTCCAATCCTTTCTAACCAAGGAAGCTGCCATCTTTGCCCCTGTTTGATCTGGTACTGCACATATGACCAGTTATAACACCAGCCATTTGATGGTTTTACAGTTTGGTTGAGAGCCAAAAGCAAATGTGACAGTATTCCCGGCATGTAGGGAATGTAATGGTTTGAGACCATTACATTGATGGGTTTAGTTCTGCTTTAACGGATTCCCAAGACGGTTACACTCAAGGCATTCCGTGAACTGTCACAGGTGCTTTTGCTCTCAACTGAACTGTCAAGCCATCAAATAACTGATCACATGTGCAGCACTATGGCAGTTGCTGATTAAACAGAGGCTTCCTTGGATGTAAAGGATGAGTGGGTTTGGTTCCACTTTAATAGCCCAATCATCTTCTAAATTGCCAAAATATCCATAACTAAATGATTTGTATCTAAAATATGTGAAAAGCCAATTTTCTTCATCTTGAATAGAACAGGAGAGGGATAAAATCCTTTTTTTTCCTTTCTTTTTGGTGTTTCTGTGATTTCTTGTCACTTCCTGTTTTGAACACACAACAGCAAGCAAGTTATCACTGGTAATAGGGTCTCCATTGGAATTTTTTTTCTCTATGAAGGCCGATTCGCACTGGTGCGCTGTGCGAGATCGCATGCGATTCGCACCTCTCTGCAGCGCAAATTACATGCGATGTCCGTGCGATGCGATTTCAGCCATACAGATAATATGGCTGAAATCGCATCACATTCAAACTAAACTCGCACAGGACCCTTTTTTTGGTCTGCACCAGAATCGGATTGCATGGGTGTTCACACCTATGTGATCAGATTCATGTCCGAACTGACAGTTCGCAGTGCGATATGCGAGCTGAAATAGGGGTGTCATTAACAATGTATTGACACTCCTCAGTAGTTCGCATATGGCAGTGTGAACTGCCGTGCGATTCGGGTGGGATGCGAAAACCCGCAGTAGATTCGCAGGGTTCCCGCATCGCACTAGTGTGAACCCAGCCTTACTGTTCTGCTGACTACTCAAAATCTGACATTTACCTCTTTCAGTCTTGATTACAGTGGTCACCATGAGGGAAAAAAAAGTGAATCTCCCCAGTGTTGACACAGACAGCAATAAAAGGGTCAAACAGGTTGTAATCCTCTCCCTACTCTTTCAAAACCTAAATAAAAATTGGGGTTTAGACACACATTAAAGCAGAAACCCCATTCTCAGTTAAACTGGTAAACATATTTGATTTTCCAAAATGAGCTGGACTTAAACTACTCTGTGCCCTTTCACATGGGCGATCCGTTTTAATTTGTCTGAAAGACAGGTCAGGTCTATCTGAACAGAAGCTCAATGTTAGTCTTTGGGCAATCAGAAGAAAATGGATGTGCGGCCTCCTCCTCAGTGCTTACAATCAAGGACAGAGTGTTTCAAATTATACAAATAGACAATAATTTGGGGGGGGGGGGGGGTGAGCTGATGGAGAAAATTCAAGTACAGTTAGGTGTGGTCAAGGTAAGCTTCTCTGAAGAGGAGGGTTTTCAGGGATTGTCTAAAAGCAAACAAAGTAGGAGATAATCAGACAGATTAGGCTAGGGAGTTCCATAGAATGGGAGAGGCTCTGGAAAAGTCCTGGAGGCGAGCATGAAAGGAGGTGACGAGGAAGCTAGAGAGCAGGAGGTCTTGGGAGGACCGAAGAAAACTATTAGGTTGGTATTTTGAGACCAGGCTAGTGATGTAGGTGGGGGCCGAGCTGTGATGGCTTTGTAAGTGGTTAGTATTTTGAATTTAATTTGTTGGGTGAGCGGAATCCAGTGGAGGGATTGGAAGAGAAGAGTAGCAGACACAGAGCAGTTGGTAAGGTGGATGAGTCTGGCAGCAGCATTCATGATGGACTGAAGGAGGATAGCAAATATAAAGGAGGGAGTTGCAGTAGTCAAGGCGAGAGATGACCGGGGAGTTAACTAGGAGCCTTGTGGTGTCATTGGTTAGGAAGGGGCATATTTTGGAGATGTTGCGGAGGTTGAGATGGCAAGATTTGCATAGTGATTACATTTGGGACCTAAAAGGATAGTGTCCAGGATTACACCTTGGCATGCATGGATAGGCTAATAGTTGTGCCAGAGATGGGGGGCAGAGGCACGTGGGGGAGGAAATATTATGAGCTCGGTTTTGGATAGATTGAGTTTGAGGAAGTGGTGTGACATCCAGACTGATATGTCTGTTAGTAAATTAGTGATACGTGAGGAGACTGAAGGCGTGGTTTGAGGTGTATAGACATACATTTGGGTGTCGTCACCATAGAGATGGTAATGGAAGCCATGAGAGGCTATCAGCTGGCCCATGGAGGTGTAGATCGAGATTGGGGAGAGGCAGGGCCGATCCGCCCTATAGGCTTACTATGCAAGCCGCTTGGGCCCCCTGCAAAGCTGCGGAGGGCCCCCCAAATTACTAGTGGCCCCACCTTGTGAGAAGTAATTTTCGACCCCTCACCCCGCTTCTCAACTCGCTGGCTGCATGGGAGAAGAGGTAAGAAGGATCGGCACTGGGGAGAGGTCCAAGTACAGAACCTTGGAGGACCCCAACAGAGAATAGAAGAGGAGAGGAGAAAGTATAATTGTAAATAATGGTAAAGTTGCGGTTGGATAAGTAGGAAGGGAACGAGTGAAGAGTACAGTCAAAGAGACCAAAGCCGTGGAGTTTTTTGAGGTGGAGGAGGTGGTCAAAAGGCAGCAGAAAGGTCCAGGAGTAGGATTACAGAATCATGTCGAATAGAAATATGCCCACTTCTAGAAAGAGCCCCAGCAGCAAATGTGCCTCCCCATAAACATGCTTCAGTTTTATACTGTTAGAGATGGGGGGGGGGGTGCTTTCCAATTAACTAATCAGGAGTTAATAAAGGATGGTTGGCCAAAAGAGCAAGGTTTTCACTTCACAGTCACAGACTAACAAGAGGGCACTAAAGATAAGAACAGGCCATAATTTTAGGAAAGACAAAGGGGGGAAGATAAAGCATTGCAATGTGGACAGCTCTACAGATGGTCAGGCAAACATAACAAACCAGAGTTATACACAAACATAAGCAAAGCAGTTTTCAATATTGCAGTTATTCGCTGAAGTAGCAGGGACATACAGTACCTATGGAGGTACAGAGAAGAAAAAGGATGTACAACCCCAATTTAAAAAAGTTGGGGCGCAAAAAAAAAAAAAAAAAAAATTGGGGCGCTGTGTAAAATTGACATAAAAACAGAATGCAATGATTTGCAAATCTCATAAAGCCATCATTTATGGGAAAAAAGAACAAAGACCCAGGACTGTTGAGCAGTTACAATCGTATATCATGCAAGAATGGGACAACATTCCTCTCCAAAACCTCCAGCAACTGATCTCCTCAGTTCCCAGACATTTACAGAGTGTTGGTAAAACAAGAGGGGATGCTACACCATGGTAAGCATGGCCCTGTCCCAACTTTTTTGAGATCTATTGCTGCCATCAATTTCAAAGTCAACATATTTTTAAACATTTGATATGTTTTCTATTGTGAATAAAATATGGACGTCTGAGATCTGCAAATCATTGCTTTCTGCATTATATGAAGTAAATAGTGCAGCGCAACCTTCCTATTGCAAAGAAGTGGTTAATATTTATACACTTCCGTGAACACAAAAATATATTATATAAACCAAAACATTACAAAAAAAATTTAAAGTCCATGTATACGAATATAACAACATGATCCACCAAGGTGCTTTTAGTGAGATAGCCTTTAATTAACAGGCTTGCCGACCGCCGTATGACTATTTACGTTGACAGAATGCCACGGGCAGGCAGATTGGCGTACAGGTACATCCCGTTGAATTTGCCGCCCAAATGGGCGGCACTCATGGGCGGCACAGATGGGCACTCATGGGCGGCACAGATGGGCACTCATGGGTGGCACAGATGGGCACTCATGGGTGGCACTGTGGGGTGGCACTGATGGACACTGATGTTTCCATATTGCCAGTCAGTGCCCATTTGTGGGCACTGATTGGCATCTTTTTTACTGCCCTTTATTTTATTTATTTTACTGACTATAATGATACAAAGCTAAGCGGGACATTAACTTCACAACAAAATGTGGAAATCTTACAAGAAGACCGCAATAAAATAATGGATTGAGCAACTAAATGGAAATGAGTTTTAATGTTAAAATATGTAAAATAATGCATTTGAGTGCATTAAAATACGAAAGCAAGTTACTCGCTAGGGGGGAGAACCACTGGGGGAATACAGGATGGAAAAGGACCTGGGTGTCCTAGTGGAGGACAGGCTCAGCAACGGCATGCAATGCCAAGCTGCTGCAAGCAAAGCGAGCAGAATATTAGCATGCATCAAAAAGATTTATTCCAGGAGATAAAATGATAATTCTGCCACTCCACAAGACTCTGGTCTGGCTGCATCGAGACTAAAGTATGCCTTCCAGTTCTGGGCACCAGTCCTCAGAAGGGAATGTGCTGGAACTGGAGAAGGCCCAGAGAAGAGCAATTAAGCGAATAAAGGGACTAGAGGACCTCAGCTACGAGGAACGACTACAAGCATTTAACCCATTCTCCCTGGAGAAGAGGCGCTTTAGGGGAGATATGATAGCGATATACAAATACCTTACTGGTGACCTTAGTATAGGGAAAAAAAATTCAGTGGGAGGGAGGTTAAATGAAACACGCGGCCATTCATTGAAACCGCAAGAGTATCTGTTTAACCACTTCCATACAGGGCACTTACGCACCTTCCCGCCCAAGCCAATTTTCAGCTTTCAGCACTGTCGCACTTTGAATGGCAATTGCGCGGTCATGCTACACTGTACCCAAACAAAATTGGCGTCCTTTTTTCCCCACAAATAGAGCTTTCTTTTGGTGGTATTTGATCACCTCTGCGATTTTTTTTTGCGCAACAACTAAAAAAAGACTGAAAATGTTTTTAAAAAAATTACGTTTTTTGTAAATAAGTAAGTTTTCTCTTTTAATTACGGGCACTGATATGGCGGCACTGATGGGCACCGATGAGATGGCACTGATGGACATCGATGAGGTAGTACTGATGGGCACAGATGAGGTGGCACTGATTGGCGCGCTGGTATGCGGCACTAATGGGCACACATGGGCGGCACTGATGGGCACACATGGGCGGGACTGATGGGCACTCATGGGCGGCACTGATGGGCACTCATGGGCGGCACTGATGGGCACTCATGGGCGGCACTGATGGGCACTGATAGGTGGGCACTGGGCATGGATGGGCACTGTGGGGTGGCACTGATGGACACTGTGGGGTGGCACTGATGGACACTGTGGGGCGGCACTGATTTACCAATGTTGCCAGTCAGTGTCCATTTGTGGGCACTGATTGGCATCTTTTTTTTTTATGTTTTTTTTTTTTCCCAGACTTTTTTTTTTTTTGCCCTTTTTTTTTTTCCTTCCCTGGTGGTCCAGGGTGGGCTTCCCTGGTGGTCCATGTGGCGATCCGAGGGGGGGGCTGCGCTGATAAACAATCAGAACCCCCCCTGTCAGGAGAGCCGCCGATCGTCTCTCCTCTACTCGCGTCTGTCAGACGCGAGTGAGGAAGAGCCATCAACGGCTCTTCCTGTTTACATCGTGATCGGCCATGGTTGGACACGGCTGATCACGTGGTAAAGAGTCTCCGTGAGAGACTCTTTACCGAGATCGGTGTTGTGGGGTGTCAGACTGACACCCTGCAACAACGATCACCGCGATGTGCGCCCCCGGGGGCGCGCAGCGGCTCAGAATCCCGAGGACGTCATATGACGTCCAGTCAGGATTCTACAACCACTTTGCCGACGTCAATATATCATTGGCGGGCGGCAAGTGGTTAAACGTAACTGCGTAGAGGGTTCTTTGCTATTAGAGTGGCAAGGATGTGAAATTCCCTTCCACAAAAAAACACAACTCTACTTCCATATTTAATAATCTGGAGATCCCAAAAACTTGGGATTCCTGGGAAATTAGAAAATTATTTAATGAAGCATTATGCAAATGACAAAGCCAAGCAATCAGAATTCATATATTGTATGATTCTGTGGAGATCAGATAGCAAATTTTCATGAAAAATCTAAACTGATTCCCAACATTAGATGATCACCCTCATCTACAGGCTGCTGGCCCCTGCAATAGAATACAACAATAAAAGTTTATTGGCTCTGGATTTCATTTTCTTCTGGTAACTTTGTATGCACAACAACAATGAAGCTGAACATTTTATGAAGACAGAGTCGTAAACTAGCCTTCGTTTTCTCGGATATGTATACTCAGTCCAAGCGGTTAATCAGTTTCAGAGCTTTCTGATATCACTTAGCTCATACAAAGCCTGTGAATTATTTAGATCAGTGTACCTAGAAACAGAGGAAAGTGAAGTTAGGTGAATAATTGCTAAGAAGCGGGATGCAGAAGGAAAAAAAAAAGCCAAACTTTGTTCAATGAATACAATGACTCACTCTCATAACTGAGATAAAGTAATACACACTTTTACCATTGTTGACTTTTTGATTTCTTATCGACAATGTCTGCAAAAGTCTGTAAACTGTTAAATTCAAAAGGTATTTACACTAAAAGTATGTTTGTAGAAGCAATCTGTTTGCAGTTGATATAAGTTGGTCCAGTATATGAGGTCTGTTTATTAAACATCAGGCCTTCATCATGTACAGAAGATGTTGGGTGGCCAGGACACAACACAGGTTTATATCTACCCAATCAGCAGAGAGCAAATGGGCACTGCAAGGTTGATTAACATCGGAGAGCACAAAATCTGGTGCAGCTCTGCATAGAAAACAATCCGCGTCCATTTTTTTTTTTTGTCAAAGCTTAATTGAATAAGCTGAAGTTAGAAGCCGAATGACTACCATGCACCAGATTTTGCACTTTCCAGTTTTAGTAAATCAACCCCACTGACTGCAGTCTTCCAGTCCAGCAGATACCCTACAGAGGTTACTCAAGGTTCAGTTGTGATCATTAGTAACCCACACAGGGTCTCATACAATTGATAAGGTTTTTCCTGTATGCTCTCCTCTTGTCCTCATACATGTATTACTGTTCAAGTGTATGTAAGGTCAAAATAGTTTTTTTGGATAGATAGGGAAAGGATTCAATCCCATCAGTTTATTTGTTTTTGCTGTCTGTTTCTCACTGGGATATGGAACACAGAAGCAGAGGCGGCTCTAAGCTTTGTGAGGCCTTAGGCAAAACTTGACATGGGGCCCCACTCACACCCATGATGGGAAAAATAATTCAAGGACAAGAGCCTCTTCCCCACAAACCTGGCCAGTGGTTGTGGGGGGTCTGTGGGCAGGGGGCTTAACGAAATCTGGAGGCCCCTTTTAACAGATCCTGCTCTTTAATAACTAAGGATGTCACCTGGTGAACCCACCCCCCCTTTATGACGTCACTGACTGAGGGCATGCCGAGTCATTGATGTCACAAGGGGTGGGGTCACCAATATTTACTGGTTGTTAGGGATCCTGGCCGCCCCGCTCCTGAGTCAGGGCTCTTAACACTGCCTGAGCACATCAGCGTTAAGGTCCCCTGTCCCTCAAAACTGGGGTAATACATTGGGTAAGTTAAGCGGTCACGAGGCCCCTGTAAGTGTGAGGTCTTAGGCGACCGCCTAATTTGCCTAATTAAAGAGCCGCCTCTGCACAGGAGAGGGGACCTCTCCAAAGTGAGGGGCGTCTACTTCTAAAGCTAGCCAAACACAGCTCAACTTTCAGCAGATTGAGAAGGGCGCATCGGGACCACCTGGCTCAACAAAAGTCCATTTAAAAATAGAATAAGCCTGCAAATGTTTAAAACATTTTTTTTTTATTTACTAAAGCCAGCTGGAATTTAACTGGCTGAACAGTAACTGCATCCTAACAGACAAAGTCACTGTTAAGGTATTCAGATAGCCACAGATGCTGTGGCTGTTTTAATACAAAAGCCAGCAGTGCAGATTCCTCACTTTCCGTGCTGTTTAGTGTGGATGAAAGAATCTTTAGATTTTCTGCTGTTCAGCTTAAAGCAGCCTTACTCAACATTATTACCCCAGAGGAACCCTCAAAATAATTTTCAGGTCTCACGGAACCTCTGCTAAAATTGGGGCAGTGGGAAGAATGCCTCCGACAGCTAAAAAGATCCACCAACTGGCTTTGGACCAAAAATTGCAGGTGGTAGGTCAGAACAGCCACAGCTCAAGGAACCCCTAGCAACCTTGGAGGAACCCTAGAGTTTCACAGAACCCTGGTTGAGAATAGTTGGCCTATAGAATGAACCAGAGAAAGTGTATTTATGGCTAGCCTTAGGCCAGCCATACACGTTTAGAATGTTGGCCGGTTCAGCAAGAACCCTTGTTGCAGGAAAGAAGTTTGCTCCATGTATGACCGGTCTTTGCTTATACAGTCACCCACCTAAGGGTGCCTTTACCATGATCTTGGGGGTAGAAGCAGTGGCGGGTGGTGCTCAAAATTTTTGGGGGGGCGCAAACGAAAAAAAAAAAAAAAAAACAATTGCAGCCTCACTGTACCCATCAATTGTCACCACTATGCCATCAAATTCAGTCACTGTGCCATACCATCAAACGCAGCTACTGTGCCATCAATTGTCACCACTATGCCATCAAACACAGCCACTGTGCCCCCAATTGTCGCCACTGTGCCCCCAATTGTCGCCACTGTGCCCCCAATTGTCGCCACTGTGCCCCCACTTGTAGCCACTGTGCCCCCACTTGTAGCCACTGTGCCCCCACTTGTAGCCACTGTGCCCCCACTTGTAGCCACTGTGCCCCCACTTGTAGCCACTGTGCCCCCACTTGTAGCCACTGTGCCCCCACTTGTAGCCACTGTGCCCCCACTTGTAGCCACCGTGCCCAGTACCCCCCCCTGGCACTTACCTTTATGGCTTCTACGTCCCTCGATGTCCCTCGTCCCGCCCTCGATGACGCTTCAGCCAATCAGGTTACCTGATTGGCTGAGACGCCTGTCAGTCTTATCCTCGGACCTACGGCCGGTACGTCCCGAGGATGAGCTTCAGGAAGCCGACTACAGCCTCAGGGCTGTACTCGCTGGCCCTGATAGGCACTTCCACACAGCCAGTCAGCTGCCGCTATTCAGCTGACCGGCGCTCAACATCCGGCCAGCTAAATAGTGGGCGGCAGCGGCGAAAATATACAGATTCATACAGTGTATGAATCTGTATATTTTACTGGCTGTGAGCGAGCCAGAGGGGGCGGCGCTCCTGCGTCCCTATGGACGCACCGCCACTGGGTAGAAGAGTATTCAAATGTACACATGGAGGACAATTTCCAATATAAGTATATGGCAGAACATATACTGCAGATGGGCCACAAAATGTTTTTCCTTAAAAAAAATGAATTGTTCTCCAATAATTGTAAAAGTTGGATTACTCTGCTATCTATGCAGTGTGATAGGGGTGTATAAATCACAAAATGTGGCTGAACAGAATCTCAAAAATAGTTTACTGTTCATAAGTTTACCAAGCTGTTTGCCTTCAGTTTTAAAATGAAGAATTTGCAAGCCAGTTTTGTAACTTTGCTTCTAGCTTCTATTATTACTAAACAATGATACTAGAATAAAAGCAGCTCTGAACTCATAGCCTTATTGACTATAGAAGACCAGCATTACTTTCCCACCCAATGTGTTTTTTTCCTGACCTCTGAAATACTTTGGACCTTACTGTCCTCTTGATTACATTATAGCATTGCAGCCAAAGAACTGAATTCCTCCATTGTTTCCAGAACTCAGAGCTCGCCAAATGGGACAGCCCGAAAATATTTGGTCTGCTGTAAGAATTGCATATCTGCAATGTTATAAAAGGCATAACGAAACAGACAGAAATTTTGTCACAAGTTCCACAGTGTCCTGGTCAATAGCATGCAGGACAGGACAGCAGAACCTAGACTGAAAAACAGGAAAAGGTCATTAAAACTTACCCTAAAACAACAGAGCATAACAAAATGAGTAATCTAGAGCCACAGATTCACAATCTATTACAGCCATTTTGTCGGCACCCTCACCTAAAAAATGCATCAGTTTTGGGCTATATTCACATTGCAGTTTAGCAGTAGATAGGTTAAAGTGTTACTAAACCCACAACCGTAAAATCAGTCTATATATACAGCAAAGCATGCTCGTTATACTCACTGTGGAACATAAGGAGTTAATCCTCTGCGATGTGTAAAAAGGCTTTTCGATCCTTCCTTCTCCGATCCTCCCTTTCTTCCACTGTTCCCTAATAATTTCCTGATAACACAGAGCCTATGGAATCAAGCTGCACATGCTCAGTTTGGGATGTATTGCTAGAGGTACAGAAAAACCTTGGTTTGAGAGCGTTTTGCAAGACAAGCAAAATGTTTTAATAAATTTTGCCTTGATATACAAGAGATGTTATGATATAAGAGTAGCGTTATGTCACAACTGAGTATAAAAAAAAAAAAGAAGAGAGGAGCCTCTAAGTCTAGCAATATGGTTACATTTAATGAAGGTACACTATTTAGCAACTTATTGCTACACTTAGACCCCTTTCACATGCGTTTTTCATGCGGTACAGCGCTAAAGATAGCGCTAATATACCACATGAAAAAATCATGCCCTGCAGGCTTCAATGTGAAAGCTCAAATGCTTTCACACTGAAGCGGTGCGGTAGCAGGACCGCTCCAAAAGTCCTGCTAGCCGCATCTTTGGAGCAGTATAAGAGCGGGGCATTTACCGCTCCTATACCGCGCCTTCCCATTGAAATCAATGGGAAACCGCGGTAATTGCGGGCGGTATTAACCCTTTTTCGGGCCGCTAGCGGGGGTTAAAACCTCACCGCTAGCGCCCAAATATCGCGGTAAATACGACGGTATAGCGGCGATAAAAATAGCACGGCTATACCGTCACCGCACCTCTGCTGCCCAATGTGAAAGCAGCCTTAGAGGTGCCTCTCCTCTTTTATACCCTGTAAAAAAAAAATGCTTTGATATACAAGTGCTTTGGATTACAAGCATGTTTCTGGAAAATAATTATGCTCGCAATCCAAGGTTTTACTGTATTTCCTTGGGAGAGTGCATGTGATCCGCACAGGGCCAACCAGCACTGTCCAGACAGAGGGTCAGGGGTCATGCAGTTTCATAGGACAGTCAGAAAACTCCTCTAACAAGCTTTAACCAGTGCTTGGCTGGACACTTATAGAGGTCACAAGACTGCTATATACTGCTGATAAGAAAAGGTATTTAGCAGTTTATATTTACTAAAATAATTGCATTTCCATGTTCTGTGTACTGTGGAAGACAAGATATAGTAAATGCAGGTTCTGGGTTTAGCAACACTTTATGGCTAGGTTCACATCTCTGTTTTGGGGATGCGCGCAAAACTGTGCGTTTTCCTAAAACGCAGAGAAACATGCTAAACTTTAGCAGAAATGCAGGGGTGCCATTAATTCTTAATGGCACCCCACACATTTGAAACCTCATAAAACTGCATGGTACACGCACAAAAATACACTTTAACCACTTTTAACGCCTGCCGCACGACTATTTACGTCCGAAAAATGGCACGGACAGGCAGATGGGGGTATATATACGTCCTTGCCTTTCCGCGGGTCGGGGGTCCAATCAGGACCCCCCCGCTGTGTTTGGCGGGCGGCTTACCTAGGGGAGCGATCCGGGACAACGGCGCGGCTATTCGTTTATAGCCGCTCCGTCGCGATCGCTCCCCGGAGCTGAAGAACGGGGAGAGCCGTATGTAAACACGGCTTCCCTGTGCTTCACTGTGGCGGCGCATCGATCGTGTCATCCCCTTTATAGGGGAGACACAATCGATGACATCAGACCTACAGCCACACCCCCCTACTGTTGTAAACACACTAGGTGAAGCCTAACACGTTCAGTGCCCCCTGTGGTTAACTCCCAAACTGCAACTGTCATTTTCACAATAAAGAATTCAATTCAAATGCATTTTTTGCTGTGAAAATGACAATGGTCCCAAAAATGGGTCAAAATTGTCCGAAGTGTCCGCCATAATGTCGCAGTCACGAAAAAAAAATCGCTGATCGCCGCCATTAGTAGTAAAACAATTTTTTTTTATAAAAATGCAATAAAAATATCCCCTATTTTGTAAACGCTATAAATTTTGCGCAAACCAATCGATAAACGCTTATTGCGATTTTTTTTACCAAAAATAGGTAGAAGAATACGTATCGGCCTAAACTGAGGGAAAAAAAATGTATATATGTTTTTGGGGGATATTTATTACAGAAAAAAAGTAAAAAATATTGAATTTTTTTCAAAATTGTCGCTCTATTTTTGTTTATAGCGCAAAAAATAAAAACCGCAGAGGTGATCAAATACCACCAAAAGAAAGCTCTATTTGTAGGGAAAAAAGGACGCTAATTTTGTTTGGGAGCCACGTCACACGACCGCGCAATTTTCTGTTAAAGCGACGCAGTGCCGAATCGCAAAACCTGGCCTGGGCATTTAGCTGCCTAAAGGTCCAGGGCTTAAGTGGTTAGAAGAAAAAAAAAATAAATAAAAAAAAAATAAATAAAAGAAAATAATTATGGGAGTAGTAGCGGACAGATGTTTTTACTTCCATTTCATTTTACAGGAAGTGACGAGCACACTGCATTTCCGGGAAGTTCAACAGGCATTTTCTGCACATGCTTACAACATTCTTAAAAAAAAAATGTGTGAAAAAAAGAAAACTAGTGCAGCAACCAAGCAAGTAAGCAGTGCCTGGTAAGCAGCAATAAATTCAATGTTTGTTCTTGGTCTTACATTTTAAAACACCTCCAGGCTGTTAAATTTACCCATGCACGGCCAGCAATGTTTTTGCTTCATCACAACTTCACAAAGCAGATATACAAAAGTGCCATTGTTCCCCACTTGTTTAATGCCGCTAGGAGCTGTATTGTAGATCAATGAAAACACAAGCCCCTTTCTATAACTCATTAAATAGCGACGATAAAATAAAACAAGCATATGGAAGACCTTGACGTCCTTAACAGTAGAGGCCACATAATGGATACAGGTTTTTTTTTTGTTATTTTTTAAGGAACATGAGTGTCTCCCGTGTCCCAACCCCTGCAGTAATCTTGTCAATTGACTTTGGGTGGAGTAATAGGTACACTGGGTAAAGGGAAGGGTTTACAACCCCCTCCCCACCCCCCTCCTCATTTACCACATTCCCCTTTATTTCTCTTTTATTTTATACCTCTCTCTTCTATTCATTTCCTATAATTCCCAAATAGCTTCCGCTCTACATCTCCCCATGCAGTCCCATCCCCTCTTACCTGCTCTGTGCAGTGGTTTTGCACAGAGCAGCCTCTTTTTGGGTTGCCCACCAGCACCCCTGGCTCCTCCCCCTGCTGAGTACCCTCAATAGCAAGCTTCTTACTATGGGGGCACACAGGCAGGCTTGCTCCAGAGCTGCATTCCTGTGAAAGGACCAGGGGTCAAGTCCTGGGGAAAAAAGTGTGTGGGAACTCCCACCCAAGATCCACTGCCCCACCAAAAAAAAAAAAAATGATACGCTCATATGCATAATTACTAAACCGCATGTTCTTTCTAAATCCCACGATAATTCGCGGCAGACATCCGCAATGTCTCCTGGGAACAATGACAAAAGCTCCCAGGAGACATTGCGGCATTGAGAAAGTGACGGAATACCCGCACACTACCTGATAAATCCATATACAGGAAGCGGCCAGTAACATAAAGGATTACTAAGGTTCGCCTGCCCCTGACAGTGACTCGAGCTGGGCATCGCCAATTAGTGAAGGATTGGTTCGGGTGGCTCGGCTGCTCTCGGCTACTCTAGTCCTGCAAAGGGAACCGAGTTCCTGCTGTGAAAAAAAGTGCAGGAACTCCGTTCCCACAGGACTTGAGCCCCATTCACACAGAGTGCAGCTCAGCCCTGCCCCCACTCTCTCCTCATTGGCTCACTGGCTGTAATTGACAGTAGCAGGAGCCAATGAGGAGAGAGAATGGGGACAAGGCTTAAGTGCAGTAGAGCAGTGGTTCCCCAGAAGTCTCTCTCATTGGCTTACTGGCTGTGAGTGACAGTAGCAGGAGCCAAAGCGGGGGAGAGAGAATCTGGGGAACCGCTGCTCTCATGCATTTCGTTGGATCAAGATGGAGCTCAGGTAAGTATAAGGGGGCGCTGCACCCAGATGGCTTTTTACCTTAATGCATACACTGAATTAAAGTTTAATAAAAAAAAAAAAAAAAGTCTGGCTTTAGAATCACTTTACATATAGGAAAACATTTTCAATATATAAATCGGTTTGGTAAGTGCACATACACGTTGATGCTGCCAGAAATATTGTGAAATTGTAGCTTCCTGTACACTCTGCCTAGTAATATTCCTAATTTTATCTGTGGACTACAGAACACCCCCAATGTTATTAAAAAGAGGAGATGAGAATGTGCCCTGTCCTATAGTCCTAAAACGCATCCAGTATTAATCAAGCTGCTCTTCTAAAGATACTGTACAGCGAGTGATTGTTGTCTCTCTAGGACAGAAGACAGGTGAAAGGGCAAAACAGCCTAAACAATTTGCAATTTACTATAGCTAGCAGACCATGGAACGTTGACATTTTAGTGAACACAGGTAATAACAGTAGTCCTTTGTAGTAAAAATACTAGAGGGTGTAATGTTTAACTGCATGTAGGCAGCACGGTAACAATCAGAGTCCTATATTGAATGTCATGCCGTACATTTGACGTTAGTACATAGAATGTAGATGAATTCAGCACAGATCACAACTACAGATAAAATGGGTGTGAGCTTCATTCCCAGCCTCACCCTGTACAGGTCAATAGTGCTAAAATCTTCAATCCCATCTATCATGTCAGCCTGCAGATACTCAGCCCTCATTCAGTGTGTGGTAAAATCTCCAATGTTTTTTTTTCTTTTCTGGGAGAAGTTCAGCAAACTGCATATCTTGGCTGTGAGTCATGGGGATATCGTGGGGTGGGGCGGTAGAATCCATGGAATTTGATCTGAAAAAACACTCCTCACCTCTTTACTGAACCTTGTTTTACAGCAAAGAAAGATTTCCATAGAATTCAGGGAATGCCAGGGATACAGGATTAACCATTTCACTGGCATACTGTATGGAAAAGTCATTACACCTTTTTCATTTTGGTCACCTTTTTTCCCCCCCAAGCTCTATTTACATCAAAATTGCGCGCTCACACACCATACAAACATTCACTGCCCTTTTGCAAATGTGCAGATGCCATCATTTCTTATTTGCACCCCCATGGATATTGCAAATGTGCGAGCGTTACAGCCTGCCAAAATGAATGGTACCGCAGTATCATGTGCTTTGGTGCAGCGTAATTGAAAAAATTGTGCTTGCAGGTTTTTTTTTTTTTCACATTCGTCATGCACAGGGCAGCCTTTCGAAATGAATGGGCATTTAACCCAATTGCTATCACAAGGGGGCGAATAAGACCCCTGATGTCACCTCTGCCTTATCAGCTGCTTCTCTGGCTATTACAGCCAGGGAATGACAACGATAAAAGCACAAATGCCCAAATCCTGGTCGCTTCTGGCTTCCTTCGCAGGAAGCTGTTACTACTGCATAACATAGCCCCGGGTTCACTGGATGAACAGGAGAGCCCAGGATCCACCAGAGGTGACGGGAGGGGGTTCTTCCAAATGCTATAAAAGTAAGCTGCCCAGATCACTTTTACTTAACAGGCTGAATAAAAAAAAAACAAAAAAAAAAACCCTTATACTCACCTACATGGATGCAGCATCAATCCAATGCTGAATCTATCCTCTGTCACGTCTGCAGAGAGAACTGAGCAGTCAAACCCCGCTGATCGCTCAGTTCTCCCCTCCGTTCTGACCAGAGAGTCGGTATGGTCAGTCAGTGTCTCTCTGCTCTGCTCCTGCAGTGCTCACTGAAGCACTGGGCTGGGGAAGGAGAGCTCAACCTCTCAGAGGCACAGCCAAGAGGCTGAGCCAGCTACCAGATTTTTCCCCAACCTGGACCAGATGAGCCATGTCAGCCGACAGCAGACCATAGGTGTGCAGAAGGAACTGCACTCCTGTGATCCATAGGAGCAGTAGGACTAAAAAAGCCTTGGCCCTACTTCTCCTTTAAGGAGGACCTCACCCCCATTATATAAACCTGTGTACCTGAATAGTAAGGAAATAAACAATACTTGTTTATATCCTTATAACTTTCTTCATACTTGCCTGTTTTTTCTTATGTCCTGTGTACTGTACATGCATGAGAGGAGACGCATGACAAGCACATGCAGTATATTTCACCATCGGCATCTGTTGGGAAATAAAATGCACTTTTTTCCCCCAGCAAATAAATGTAATTTATGTGCATGTCACATGCTTCATCTCGCCCATGCACAGTATATGACAACGATGCGAGATCTCGCAGTTTACGTATGTGGTTTCCCTGAAGACAATGATTATGTTGCCTCACCAGGGAGCATCTGTGCAGCCAAGGCTGTCACCACTGATGTTAGGGAATCCCAGAAGTGTAAAGCTGAAAAAGCATGAAAAAAAGAAAAATGTTTTGGGTGATTTCACATCAGCATGTAGAAATGTAGGGAAAGGTTCAGTTTAAGTTATATACAGATCATAAAGCAGAGCTCCACCCAAAAGGGGAAGTTACGCTTAAAGGCCTCCTCCTCCCCCTCCTCTTTTCCAAATGGCACTTTTTGTTGTTGCGATCGGGGGAGCGAGTACCTGGTTTTGACAGGTTGTCCTCTCCCTCCAGTCATCTGGGACATGTCACAGGTCCCAGAAGACTGCAGGACCATTTACAATGCTCAGCACGGCTCGCACATGCGCAGTGGGCACAGCGCAAGCTGTCACAGCCAGGTGCCCACAGTTGAGATGCCGAGACCAGAGCCCAAGGGAAGGGATCACTGGATCCCTGGACAAGCGAGTGGGTTTATTAAAAATCAGTAGCTACAGTTTTTGTAGATACTGACTTATAACAAACACAAAAATGACTGGAGCTCCTCTTAACTTTTTTCTGTAAGAGTTGAGCTTGGTCCTGCCCCTTCTCACTGCTTTAGCTTCCCTACAGGTCATTGTGACAGCCCTTCATATTAAAGGATAAATAAGGAAGCACAGAGTTGAGAAGGGTGAACCATGCTTTACTTTTACAGAAAAAGCTGAGGTTTACATATACTGTATTCTGGATACACATATTCTGTATTTACTCGCTGTAATATTAAACTTTTGCAAGGTTTATACATTTTTTTCATCATTTCATCATAATTTAAGTGTGCTATAAATTATACCTATTAACATACCGAGAAATTTCCATTTATTCTTACAGTAAAAATAAACTTTATTCTTCGAAGAACAATTCAATGTGTTTAGAAATGTCTTTTTCTTGAATGCTTTAGTCCATGATTTCGTTCTTTTCAACTACATAACCTCAGCAGCTCCATAAAATTCCTCTGTCCTGCCAGTATACAGGCTAGTCAATTATTGTGGGACCATTATTTACCACTTCCATGGGAACTTGGAGGAACCCTTCTTTGTCTGTGTGCGGGCACAGACTGATAGTGCAGGCAATGATCTGGAGAACTCAGACACAGCACTTCTTTCATTCCTTTATGAGGCTCATGTTTTCCCTTGGGATGCAGCTTTTGCTTTCCACTTTTTCTGTTTGGCTTTTAACCTTGATAGCCTGTTCCTCCCTTTCTTTTTTGGCATTTGTTTAGCTTTTGGCGGATTGGAATTGAGCAGGTTTGAGCCTTTGTCAGGGCAAGGGTTGTTTTTTGCCTGATTCATCTGCAAAAAAAAGGAAAATCCATTTTAGCTTTGCATTTTATTTATCAAATATTGCCAATTACCAGAACTTTTGAATGCTGGTCATTATTTACAGAACACTTGTACCGAGACCTGCTGACCTCTCCTCCTTAGATGCTATCTTTCTGGCTGTTCATGTTGAGCCAATATCTTCAATACTTTCATAATCACTGATCTGTATTTATGTCAGAAGTACTAGCATTTTCATCTGAAGGTCAGCAATGTGCACTTAAAAAAAAAACTGTACTGGCAGAAATGGTTAAGGGGGGATATAGTTGGGTAGCCATTGACCCTTTCCTAAAAATGGTAGATGTTTCTGGCTTCAGTACTTTTTGGGGGTCATCGAACTGGAGTAAGCACACAGCCACTAAAATCAGGCCCCAAGTCAGCCATTCAGAGCATACTGAATCAGCGTTATGGTCACGCAAATAGCACTCAGGGCCGCCATCAGGGGGGTAAAGGGATTCCACCTGTAAGGTGTTTAATTATCCTTTTATGGTCCCCAAGGTCTCTTACAGGCCCATCCCGTTTATTTTTTATATTACACCTGTAAATGACCCAATGTTTTTTTTTTTTTTTGTCAGCGCACTCTGTTCTCTGCTTCAGGGGGGCCCTGCCTAAGGCTGTGTAAGGGGCCCCAAAATTTGTGATGGCTGCCCTGCTAGCACTTCTAAAAGAACAGTCACTCCCTCTTTTTTCCTCAACACAGATCTACTTTGAACCCAAAAGGTCTCCAAGATTTGAAATTGCCATAAAATATTAATATAGAGTAAACATACTACACTCCTCCTCCTCCACAGCCAGCAGCTTCCTATGGGGGCACTGGAGCCGAGTCACAGCTTCCACCCCTACTCTCTCGATTGGCTGGCTGACTTTGATTGACAGCCACTGAAGCCAATGGCACCGCTGTGTCTCAGCCAATCAGGAGGAGCGCCCCGGACAGCTTAGACATTCATGGACATCGCTGGGGAGAGATGGGGCTCAGGTAAGTAATTAGGGGGTGCTGGGTTGGCTGCTGCACACACATTTTTTTTTATCTTAATGCATAGAATGCATTTTTACAACTCCTTTAAAAAGGTACCCATAAGGTCTTCTGATCACTCACATAGGAACAATTAAGAGAGAAGTAGAGGCTTTCCAAATAAACAAACATTTATACTCACCTAGGTGGATGCAGAATCAAGCCCATGTTGCATCTGTCCACCACCGGCTTTGTAGTGAGAACAGAGCAATCAAACACTGCTGATCGCTCAGTTTTCCCCCTTTCACACATCGTGACTATCAGTCAGCGGATTTCTGCTCTTCAATGAGAGCTGGGCTGAGGAGGGGGCAGAATGGATGGGAGGGGCTGGCACAGGCTCTCGGCGGATTGCCGAGAGGTGATGCCAGGTGTGGATCCAGGATTCTGACCATATGGTCAAGATCTTTCCAGAGTCAGGACCGTCTCTGATGGTGAACTGCACTCATATGATCCACAGGAGTTTTTCTGAATGGAGGAGGTAGACCTTTCACTGATTCACCTATACTTGACGAGTGCCTATAAACAGGCACCTAGCCTTGTATTAACCCCTGATTATGGCTGCACATGTGTTTTTTTTTTTTTTTTTTTTATGCAAGTACTGTCCCATGTGCTGACTTTTTTAATCAAAGTTTTGACTAGGCTGTAAAGTGAACACAAGCTCTAGAACAAATGCCAAAGGGGTTTTCTCTACATGGTATCTCAGCTGGCACAGTGCATATAAGGATTTTTATGCAAAACCTTACTAGTATCTGTGCTGTTAACATCAAGCTACTTCTGCAAAGATGGAGAGAACTCCTTAAAGCAGGAGTTCACCCGAAAAACAATTTTTAAGATTAGATTAAGGCTCATTTTGTCAAGGGGAATCGGGTGTTTTTTTTTAAATCAAAGCAGTACTTACCGTTTTAGAGATAGATCTTCTCCGCCGCTTTTGGGTATGGTCTTCAGGACTGGTCGTTCCTATTTGATTGACAGGCTTCCGACGGTCGCATACATCGCGTCACGAGTAGCCGAAAGAAGCCGAACGTCGGCTACTTTCGGAAAATTGTGGCGCGATGTATGCGACCGTCGGAAGCCTGTCAATCAAATAGGAATGCCCAGTCCCGCAGCCCATACCCGGAAGCGGCGGAGAACATCGATCTCTAAAACGGTAAGTACTGCTTTGATTTAAAAAAAACACCCGATTCCCCTTCACAAAACGAGCCTCAATCTAATGTTAAAAATTACGTTTTTGGGTGAACCTCCACTTTAAGAGTGTGTAGCTGCCTCTCTGGCAATGCAGGGTCATAGCACAGTCATGATCACATGTAGTCATTGGACAAATTCCTTATCTTTACTGACCCACAACATACCACAGGGACCCTCTGAAAATGTTACACTTGACAGCACTATACAGTATACAGTTTGTCTAATGTCTTGTTCACGTTGCCGCACACTATATTGCAGCAGTGTAGTGTGCGGCAGCTGTCCATTCTGGCTGCATTTAGCCAGCACATTTCAGCGAATCACACAGTTTTTTTCCTCAACTTTATTTGAAGTGTACAAAAATTTACATGACGCTATAGCAGCGTGGTATATGATGCAATCTTGTCCTGTACCCTGCAAGATTCAAGTGCATACTATACTATTTATGGACATACATTTCAGTAAGCCAACATTTCTGTATTAATAATCCCTTTTTTTTTTGGTCTTATGTAATATTCAAATTTTCTGAGATACTTAATTTTGGATTTTCACTAGCTGTAAGCCATAATCAATGTTAAAAGAAAAAAAAATTGAAATATATCACTTTGTGTGCAACGAATCCATATAAAATATGCAAGTTTTATTTTTTGAATAGAATTACTTAAATACATTTACTTTGATGATATTCAGATTTTTTTGAGATGCACCTGTATATCCCTGTTGGAGATTTTCTCTCACTTCCTGTCTGCTGAAACGATTAGAGCCCTGGATAGCAGTAAAAACCCAACAGTAGCACAAGTGTATATCAAGCCAAAGTTTGACACACACGTTAAAAATGGTTCCAAAGGTAAAAGGTATTTTATCCTTTTTTTTTTTTTTTTCTTCTTTTTTTTCTTTTTTTTTTTTCGCCTCAGAGAACTATCAGGATACTCAATCACTTTAGCGTTCAATTTGCAGTCTCCTTTGTTCACATGGTTGGAAATTTCTTTCTTTTTTCTTTTTCTTCTCTTTTTTCCCTAAATACATGTGTCGATAAATATACAAAAGGGGACAAAGGAAAAAAAAAAAATTCTTAAGTACATAAATAAATACATTAGTGTCCCCTGGCCGAACAAACCCTCATCCCACCCTCAAGCCACCCCCAACCCTTGAACCCGCCCTCCCACCCTCCCCTTTCTCCGGAGTTCTGTCTCCTATTGAATCGCTCTTTGCCCGTATTTTATCCTAATGCATTCTCTGCATTAAGGTAAAAAAAACTTTCAATAGCAGTTGCCCCCAGCGCCCTCGTATACCCTTACCTCAATCTATTTTCCATCCAGCATTACGCCACCTGCTGCAGCTCTTCTTATCTTATTTACCAGTGAGGAGGCAGTGGGGGGGGGGGGGTTTGAGCTGTGTGTGCGCCTATGAATGCACACAGCCTGGCATGAGTGTGCACCCACACGAGTGCCCCCAAAGCTTACGGCTGGCTATTGGGACACTCAGAGAAGAGCAGGAGCCAGGAGTGTAAGCAGGGGACCCCAGAAGAGGAGGATCAGGGCTGCTCTGAGCAAAACCATTGCACAGAACAGGAAAGTATAACATCATCTTTTTTCTAAAATAAAATAGAAGGTTTACATCTGCCTTAAAGGGGTTGGAAAGGAAATGTTTTTTTTTCCCTAAAAAGCTTCCTTTACCTTAGTGCAGTTCTCCTTCACTTACCTCATCCTTCTATTTTGCTTTAAAATGTCCTTATTTCTTCTGTCTGTAACTCCACACAGTAATGCAAGGCTTTCTCCCTGGTGTGGAGAAAGCCTCTTGAGGGGGTGAGCAGGAGTGTCAGCACACTCTCTACTTTGCAGATAGAGAAAGGAGCTGTGTGTTAGTGGGCGTCCTGACGCTCCTGCTCGCCCCCTCAAGAGGCTTTCTCCACACCAGGAACAAAGCCTTGCATTATGGTGTGTAGTTACAGACCGAAGAACAAGAAGTGAGCATTTCTCAGAAGAAATAAGGATATTTAAAAGCAAAATCGAAGGATGAGGTAAGTAAAGGAGGACTGCACTAAGGTAAAGGAAGCTATTTAGGGAAAAACATTTTTTTTCCTTTACAACCCTCTTTAAGGTTTGATTTACTGCTATAGCCAGTGCAGCAACTAAGAGTGTACTAATATTTTCTTTGTGATAGATGTCTAACATTATCCTGTGCTTTGGTTGTTACCTTTTGTTTCAGAGTAACAGATCTTTGACGAGTGGCAAACTGCACTATGATCCTTATGCATGTCCCCCCCCCTGATTATGTTCAAGGGTAGTAAAAAAGATGATCGGGATGAGAGATTAGCATGCATTGTCTGCCGTCACATGTTTAGAGCCATATAATAAATGCACAAGTACAGATTTTCATGAAAAGAGTTATACATTTGGCATATTTTTATTGTTTAGATAATATTTCTGATACAGTGAGCAGGATTAGCCTGTAGTGTTTTGTTAAATAAATATACTGCTGTAAAGATTACTGCCTCTACATTAAACCTGTGGTTTCCGCAAGCATGTGGATATTAATCTGTGTGTTTATAATAGTCCAGAACAAATAAAAAATTAATGTGGGTACAGACAGCAAGTAAACTCGAACTATAAAAATACAGAAACAGGAAAGCTTGGTTATATGTGTAATGAAACACAATCCTGACCACTGTGGTTCTGTTCCTTTTAAAGAGGAAGTAACCCCCCCCCCCCCCCCCCCCACTAGCTCATTATGCGTCACTTACCTGAGATCGAAGCCCCCAAAGTGCTCCTCGTTCCCTTCTGCCGCCATGTCACCTCTGACCGTCTTCCGGCCCTGTGATTAGCCGAAGCGGCAATGACTTCACTCCCGCGCATGCGCACAGGACCGGCATTTGCCCATTCATAAAACCAGCACGCTTAGTGCACCTGCGCCGTAGACATCGGTGCAGTTTTTCGGAAAGTTTTCTGAAAATAGCTCCTTAGTGTAGGTTAAGGAGATATTTCTTGCACCTACAGATAAGCCTTAATCTAGTTGTCACAAGTGAGTTTACAACCACTTTAATCCAGGTGTGTCAAAGGAAGAAAATCTCTTTTATCCTATACATCCACAGACAGGAAAAGGCTTGCATGACATACCCAGGTGAGCAAACCTTCACACCTTCATGGATTACAACACAGAGAAAGAAACATTAAACTCACCTTGTTGCATCTACTTGTCATTATTTTTCTACAGGCCAATAAAGAAAATGTGTAATTTTGTTGCATCTACCCTCCTAAGCAAACAATGCATAACTAACTATTAGATATCGTAAAAAGGGTTACACACACGTCTATACAATAAACAATGCAGTTTTTAAAATGCATAAAACATAAGTCCCTTTAAATATTCTTCTTCCATGCAGTGATAAACAGTTTATATATAATAATCCACTCTTCGGGACAATCTTTTTCTGTCATGCAGGTGACTCCCACCACCGTTCACAAATGCGCTCACCTCCCAGTGTGACCTGTCAATCCCAGATCAAACCACACTTTTCCCCTCATTGGGTGCAAAACCAGGCTCCCCTCCAATCCTCCTCCTTGTTCCCTTTAATCCTCTGATATTACACGCTCTTCCACATTCCAGGTGTATGGCCCTTTAAACCCATGAGGTGGTTTCAGCGAGCAAGCTCGTGACACACAGGATACCCTCATCGTGTAGTATGTTAAAATACAGCCTTTATTTAAAAGTATTTCACGGACATGAAAACAATGTAGCAGCTTGTATTCTGAATGGTGGGGCCACCGCTCCCGCTTCACTTCCGGTTTCGGCAAAATGTCACCTGACTCCGCCCAACGCACAACGTCGTGTCATGCGACTTCCTCAGGTGTCCCCCAGAGGTTCATAATACAGGCTGCTACATTTATGCTTCACAGGAAGAAGAAAAACTCCCTGATTTCAGGGCTGAGAGTGGTGTGGGCTGTGTACTACAAACAGCCTTAGACACTCCTGGAAGTGTCGGAGGTTGACGAGAACCACGGTTCAGTTACTGATAAAAAGGCATTATGAATTGCTTTAGCAAGGGCAGCATCAGTAAAGTACCAATTTCAGCAGCAGCCTGAGAAGTGTTACTTTATGGACATGCAAGAACTGTATTAATATACCGATATTATACTAGAGATGCTCATAATTCTGACTGAAACATAGTAAAATATTGTTTAAACACAGTGCATCTGGAAAGTATCACAGCACTTCACTTTTTTCCACATTTTGTTATGTTACTGCCTTATTCCAAAATGGATTCCATTCATTATTTTCTTCAAAATTCTACAAACAATGCTCCACACAATGACCATGTGAAAAAAGTTTGTTTGAAATCTAAGCAAATTTATATAAAAAAAACACACATGTACATAAGTATTCATAGCCTTTTCCATGACACTCAAAATTGAGCTTAGGTGCATCCTGTTTCCACTGTTCATCCTTGAGTCCAGGGTCAAATTGGTACAACACGACAGTCGTATGACTGTGGATCCCACTTTGCCTCTGACTTCATGTCCAACTTTAATGAACGGGATCTGACTTTGATCCCAACAATACCAGGCTCTTGGAGTCTGGTACGGATCTTGAAGAGAAACCCCACGCCAAAAGAAAAAAAAAACGGCATGGGGGCCCCCTCAAAATCCATACCGCCGTTATCCGAGCACGCAGCCCAGCAAGTCAGGAAAAGGGGAGGAGGGGGTCAAACGAACAAGTACCCCCCCTCCTCCTGGACCATACCAGGTCATATGCCCTCAAAATGTGGGGGGGGGATGTGTGCTTTTGGGCAGGGGGGCTCTGTGCCCCCCACCTCAAAGCACCTTATCTTCATGCTGATGGGGACAAGAGCCCTTTCCTGACAACCCTGGGTCCCTCGCCCTATATGAATGAGTACATTGTACCCCTACCTATTCATTAAAAAAAAGCGTGCCACCACTTATAACTGGCTGGAAAAAAATAAATATCACTTGTAGATAAACCTGCACTTTGTTTCAAGGCGGGATCTGGGGATGGGCCAGGGGCGGAGCCAGGGGTGGGACTGAAGGAGGGACCAGGGGCGGAGCTGAAGGGGCCCCATTAGGTGGGCTGTACGGGGCTCCATGATTTCTATCAGTGGCCCTGCACACACCTGGAGGTAGAAATCCCCATTGAAAACAAAGAAATTGTGCGACAGTAAATACTCAAGCACGTCTGCAGCAAACAATCGATGTTCAATTGGTAAATCAGTCAATGTTTCCAAGTAAAAGAGCACTGCTGTTATGCCCGATAGTGGGGGATAGAGGAGTAGAAACTGCTCACATCAAAGATGACCCAGGAAAAATCCTCTTCCCACCCAAGATCTTTCACAACGTGTAGGAGGCGATTGTTATCTTAAAGATATCCTGGGAGCTGGCTCACCAAAGGCTGTAGCTGTCTGTCCAGCCATTGGCCCAACTGCTCATTGAGGGAATTGATGGCTGATATAATGGGCCTGCCATGCAGGGGGTCCAACTCCTTGTGCGTTTTTGGTAAATGAAAAAATGTAGGGAGGACGGGACAATCTGGTACCAGAGACACAACCTCCTTTAAACTTAATAGACCCAGTCCCGTACCCCTACGTATCAACTCCACAAGCACACCTCTGAACATTTTTGTGGGATCCCCATTCAGTGTTACATATGTAGACCGATCAGATAATTGTCCAATAGCCTCTTGTCTATATTGTGTTTAGGACAACAATCAAGCCTCCCTTATCCAAGTTGCGGACAGTGATTGTATCATTGTATCACTAAGGTTTTTTAATGCAAATCTCTCTTCGCTAGTAATGTTATCATGCCATACTGTCTCACCCTGTTGTGTCTGGTGTGCCAAAGCCGTCAGATCACGTTCAATGGATTTTTGGAATTTAGCCATATCAGCAGACCGTGAATTCACTGGATAGAAGTTCGTATTAGATTTAAATTGAACTGATCTGACTGAACCAGCACACACCTGCAGACAACTGCCCATATCGTTTTCTGCTGTCCTCTAAATCTCTAATAGCACAATGCTCCCTGAAAGAAAAATCATCATTATCAGGTATAAGATCAACAGGTACATCCATAGATTGTGTGGAGACCCCAGTATCTGTTGAAAAATAATGCCTTTTAATTGTTAAATTCCTCACAAACCTATTAATGTCCACAATTGTGTCAAATAAATTAAAGTGTCTCTGTGGACAAAAATTAAGTCCCTTAGACAAAAGACGCTAGAGTTGCTTTAATAAAGGAAGAAACCTGAGTGCTGGTTTTATTTCTTTTTACATTTTTTGGGGGTAAATAGGTAGGGGTACAATGTACCCCATACTCATTCAAATAGCGTGGGGGGCCGGGATCTGGGGGACCCCCTTGTTAAAGGGAGCCTCCAGATTCCAATAAGTCCCCTGCCCGCAGACTCCGACAACCACCGCCCAGGGTTGTCAGGAAGAGGCACTTGTCCCCATCAAACAGGGTGCTGTGGAGGGCTCAGAGCCACCCTGCCTCAAAGCACCCACCCCTCTATTTTGAGAGCATGTGGCCTGGTATGGTCTAGGGGGGGGCGTGTGGAGAGAGAGGGGTTCGCTTGTTCCCGCCGAAGGTTCCGGTATGGAAATTGGGGGGAACCCCAAGCCATTTTTTTTTGTCGCAGGCCAAAGTTGGATCAGTTAAGGGGATGATCCAACTTGAAGGATATGCAATGGGCTGAATTAGGACTAAAGTCGGACCAAAGTAGTGCAGGAACCTTTTTCAAAGTCGGACCGACTTTTGTCAGACCAGTTAAGATGGCTCTTATGCGGAACCATTGATTTTTACACTTCATGCGACATGTGCTCCCAAAGTCGGAGTGTATGTCGTACCAGTATGAACCCGGCTTGAGAAGTTTCTAAAATTTTATTGGAGTTCATCTGTGGTAAATTTAGTTGATTGGACATAATTTGGAAAGGCACCCAAGGTCCCACAGCCAGACGGGAAGCCTCTCCTCAGTGAAAGGCATATAACCACCTGCCTGGAGTTTGCCAAAAGGCACCTGAAGGACTCTCAACGCTTTGGCCTGAATGGCAAGGGGGAAACCAGGCATCGGTCATCACCTGGCCAATACCATTCTTACAGTGAAGCATGGTGGTGGCAGCAGCATCATGCTCTGGGGATGTTTTTCAGCAGCAGGAACTGGGAGACTAGTCAGGATTGAGGGATAGATGAATGCAGCAATGTACAGAGATATTCTTGATGAAAACCTACTCCAGAGTGCTCTGGACCTCAGACTGGAGCTAAGGTTCATTTTTCAAGGGGATAACGACACACAGCCAAGACAACAAAGTGGTGGCTACGGGACAGCTCTGTAATTGTCCTTGAGTGGCCCAGCCAGAGCCCAGACTTGAACCCGACTGAACATCTCTGGAGAGATCTGAAAATGGCTCTGCACCGACGCTCCCCATCCAACCTGATGGAGCTCGAGTGGGTCCTGCAGCGAACAATGGGAGAAACTGCCCAAAAATAGGTGTGCCAAGCTTGTAGCATCATACTCAAAAAAAAACTTGAGGCTGTAATTGGTGCCAAAGGTGCTTCAACAAAGTATTGAGCAACGGCTGTAAATACTTACGTACACGGTATTTTTTTCGTTTATTTTTAATAAATTTGCAAAGATTTCAGACAAACTTTCACGTTGTCTTAATGGGGTATTTTTTGTAGAATTATGATGAAAATAATGAATTTAATCCATTTTGTACTAAGGCTGTAACAAAGTGAAGCGCTGTGAATACTTTCCGGATGCACTGTATACAATTGCTGTGGGACCAAGAAAACCGGTTAGACTGCAGTTTAACACAAAGTGTACGAATTAAAAATTACTGTAATGCGATGACAAGTATGAACACAAGCAGCTCGAACACAAATATACATATATGTATAGAGGGGTGTAAATAAAGGCCTGCAGAACACCCACTCAGCGCCAAATCAAACCCACAGATCCCTAAGCAGCACCAACAGAGACAAGAATAGTAAAATATTTTTCAATAGACAATCATTGAGCAGCCGTTTAAAAAATTAAAAGGAAATTAAAAACACAGTATAAGAATAAAACAGTTCAGTCTCTGTAGTATTAAAATACACAAAACAGCGCTAAAAAATCAATAATGATAGACTCGTGGTAAAAAACACTGAATAAAGAAAGTCTTCGATGTGGTCAACGTGATGCAAACAATCCAAAGTGCTGAATGGTGTCTCAGTAGTGGTAATCCTAGCGTGCACCTTCCCCCAGGGAAAACAATGATCTCAATCCACCACGAGATGCACTCTCCCCAAGGGGGTTAAACTCACCAGAAGATTGAAAAATCAGAGCCTTAAGTAAGCGAATACATCAGCCACTTTGTCACAGACCATCACCAGCAGGTGGGGACAGCAGGCACAGGAGCTCCACACAAGGTCATAAAAACAAGGAACAGCAATATAGTGTAATCCTGTTTATTAATATAAAGTAGCCCATACACTGAAAGCCCCCTTAAACATATCTATGTACATCAAATCACAATAAAATTATGTATTCTGGAAATACAATGTAGACATCTTTTGGCAAAACCAAACTAGCCAACAGTCATTTAGAAATCGCAAAAGGAAAGTTTAACTAGTAATAAAGGCAAGTCTTTATGTTTAGAAAGTGAAAGTCCACTCAAATCCTATCTATACCTAAACCTGCACCCACCCCCATTCTAACTATCTTGTGAAAGGAAGATGTCTATACTTACCTATGCTGAGGGAGCACCACTCTCTCTCTCCTCACTGGACATGGAGGCAGCAGTGGGGGGCAGGCAGAGCCATGCGTGATGGAACCTACACGAGTGTCCCCCATAACAAGCGTCTTGCTATGGGTGCACTTAGCAGCAGCGTTAATTTCATCAACTAAATTAACACAGTTTTAGTTCACTAAAATATGACTAAAACTGAAACAATTCAGATGACTAAAATATGACCAACACTAAAATGGATGTTAGTCAAAAGACGGACTACAACTAAATTGAAATTTGACATCAAAATTAACACTGCACTACCACATAAGAATAAGTAGGGGGTATCTACTAAAAACAGTTGAAACAAATTAATAAGGGTTTTCCTATTTTTTTTTTCTTAATATTTAATGTTGGTAATATATTCCGGTAATTTGTGCAATCGCTTTACAGCCAAAAGAGTTAAAAAATATATATATATATTAAAGTTGCACTTTTGTCCAAAATCAATATTTTTGTTTATGAAACATGTTATTAGATTTTTATGCCAGTTGTATATAAGGAGTTTGGCAATTCTATTAAAATACTTAAATAATTACCAATAAATCCATCAGATTTTAGTGGACTAAAATGTACTGGAGATTTTAGTCACTTAGAAAATGACAAACAATTCAGATGACTAAAATATGACTAAAGCTAAAATGGCATTTTAGTCAAAAGTCTATGACTTACACCAAATCAAAATTTGATGTAAAAATTAACACTGCTTGGCAGGGGGCAGGAGCCAGGAGTGCCATTGGGGACCCCAGAAGGGGAGGATCGGGGCTGCCCCTGAACAGAGCAGATTAAGCATGACATGTGCTATTAAAAATAAATAAAAAAAACTTTATGATAACTTTAGGAAGACTGGTGGCGCTAGACAGATGAGAAAGGTGGGGACAGCGGAGGGGCATGAAGAGGGCAAGAAAAGCTTCAGCAAAGTTATACTTTAAAAGATTTGTACAGGTATAATGTAAGTGTGTCCGCTAATCTCCCTCTCTAGAGCATACCCCAGCAATTTTTTTCTATTTTATCATGTCCTTGTAGCAACAAACAGCATTTATTGCCCCCCTGTGACATCATTAGGTTTGTAAAATTCTTGCACAGAAAGCTGAAGCAAAGTCAATTGCCACTGATGTAGGCACACACCCCAAACTACATCTCCCAAGAGATCTTTCCCTAAACACTATGGCCCGGATTCAGGTAGATCGGCGCATCTTTCTGCCGGCGTAGCGCATCTCATATTGCTCCTTACGTTGCGCCAGCGTAACGTAAATTATTCGGCGTAAGCCCGCCTAATTCAAAGTAGGTGGACGGTGGGCGTGATCCATTTAAATGAACCGTGACCCCATGCAAATGATGGGCCGAACGAACGGCGCATGTGCCGTCCTGTAGACGCTTCCCAGTGCCCATGCACAAAATCACGTCGGAACGAATGCCTAAGATACGTCGAATCACTGAATGTAACCTACACCCAGCCCTATTCACGTAGTCCTACGTAAACAACGTAAAATACGATGGCTGTTCCGTGGTCCATACCTTTGCATGGGATGCGCCTCCTTTAGATGGAAAAACTTTACGCCGGACATACGCCTTACGTAAACGGCGTATATTTCTGTGATGGGCGCAAGTACGTTCGTGAATCGGCATATCTCCCTCATTTGCATATTTGCAATGAGGCGGCCAGCGTAAATATGCGCCGGCGTAGGAAAGTTACGTCGGTCGGAGGAAGCCTATTTTCAGGCGTATCTAGTTCTATGGGCACGGCGCATAAATACGACGGCGCACATTGACTCTTACGCGGCGTATCTGTAGATACGTCGGCGTAAGTGCTACATGAATCCGGGCCTATGTGTGGACAGGATCTTGGGAATCAAGGCAGCAGCACTGGTTTGCTGGGAAAGAAATCAATGTATACATGTAGAGAGGGACACAGAGAGGGTGGGAGTTATAAAGTTCAGCAGGCAGGCCTGATAACATTGGCTGGGATTTTAGTGCAGCACAAACAAGGCTTTGACAGCCCAAAAAGAAGAACATAGCCAAGAGCTGATACAATAATCATTCATCTTTACACTTGTAGCAAATATCAACACATCTAATAACCACAAAGGTCTATGGAAAATCTCCAGACAGAGCTAGAAGGCTACAGGACCTGGAAGTACATAGAATGAAATTTCAGGAGAGCAGATTGCAGCACCGAGAAATGATGAGTAATATTTACACACAACACATACCTCAGCCATCTCCACTCAAGGCTGCTGAGCAAACCTCTTCAGGGAACAATTCCAGCAAACTAGTGAAACCCATTAGTGATTTGCTAATTCCACACAGCAAATGCTTAAATGGTACTAAACTCTAAATGTCCATTTAGCTTTCAGTAAACTAGGCTCTATGTACAAATGGCCAGATTGTAAAGAGCTCCTCACACAGTATGGTTTGGTATGTGATGTATATTCAGTGTCCCCAATCAGATCCATTGTTCCAAAGTAGGTTATAATCTGATCTCTATGAGAAATCTCTTGGCATTGACAAGTAAAACTATATTTAAAGGGTCACTAAAGGACATTTTTTTTTGCTGAAATGACTGTTTACAGGGTATAGAGACATAATAGTTAACCGATTCCTTTTAAAAATGATTAAAAATGGATAAAAACCAATCATATACTGTACCTGCAGTTTAGTTTCGTTTTTGCTGTTGTGTCCTGGTTCTCTGATGTACAGAGCCAGAGAGCCAATAGAGGGCAGTGACGGATTGTAAAGCGAAACTGGATTGGTACTGACACACAGTAATCACACCTCCTTGATTAGTGACCACAGTAAGAAATCTCCCAGTACTGTGGTTATCAGGAAACAGACAACCAGGAAGTGTCCAGAACAGAGAGGAATTACAGCAACATCAAAGCAAAAACGAACAATGAGGACATGAAACCAGGACTGCAGTAAGGTAAAGGAAGCTATTTAGCGAAAACAAGTTTTCCTTTAGTGACCTTTAAGTCTTGATTTTTATTCAAATATTAAACAGGTTATATTTGGTGGTTTTGCACAGAGCAGCCAGGATCCTCCTCTTATCAGGTCTCTCACCAGCGCTCCCGACCCCTCCCTCCAAGCAGCTTGGCCCCGCCCCCTCTCTCTCTTCATTGACTTTGACTCACTGACTTTGAATGACAGCAGTGGGAGCCAATGGTGTTGCAGGATCCAGATGGTGCTCAGGTAAGTATTAGGGGGGCTGCTGCACACAATAAGTTTTTTTCTACTGCCTTTAGAACTACTTTAAATCTTGCATGTTAGAAAATGCAAATTAGTGCATTTTAGGAATGGGCACCAAAACGGGTAAGCGAGAATGATTTTCAGATCATCAAATTACCAAAAAGCTGAATTATGCTTAAGTCTAGATAAAAGAATGAAGCCGAGTCAGGCTGTGTTACCTGTATACGTTTCTGGCTTGATTTTCCAAACTGACTGTGAAGACATTAAAAACTATAGCAAAAAGCACTTTAACCACTTCCCATCCCGTCTATTGACATATGACGTCCACAAGGTGGCTCTGCCATCCTGAGTGGACGTCATATGATTTCCTTGGGCCTCCTGGCCGATAGGGAGTGCACGCCCGCCGCGTCACTCCGGTGTCGATGCACGTGCCTGGCAGGCGCGATGGCCGCCAGGCACCCGCTATTGCCCAGTAACTGAGCAGGACCGTGGATCTCTGTGTGTAAACACAGAGATCCACGTCCTGTCAGGGAGAGGAGACCGATGGTGTGTGCCTTGTACATAGGGACACTGATCGGTCACCTCCCCCAGTCCCCTACAGTTAGAATCACTCCCTAGGGCACACATTTAACCCCTTGATAGCCCTCTAGTGTTAACCCCTTCCCTGCCAGTCACATTTATACAGTAATCAGTGAATATTTATAGCACTGTTCGCTGTATAAATGTGAATGGTCCCAAAATAGTGTCAAAAGTGTCTGATCTGTCCACCACAATACCACAGTCCTGATAAAAATCACAGATAACCATCATTAGTAGAAGCAGTAAAAAATAAATAAAATAAAATGTCATAAATCTATCCCCTATATTGTAGGCGCTATAACTTTTACACAAAGCAATCACTATACGCTTATTGCGATTTTTATTACCAAAAATATGTAGACATACGTATCGGCCTAAATTGAAAAAAAAAAGGTTAAAAAAAAAAAATTGGGATATTTATTTATTATAGCAAAAAGTTAAAAATATTGTGTTTGTTTTAAAAACTGTCAGTCTTTTTTGTTTAAAGAGCAAAAAATAAAAACCGCAGAGATGGTCATATAGCACCAAAAGAAAGCCATTTGTGCCGAAAAAAAAAAGGACATCAATTTTGTTTGGGAGCCACGTCGCACGACCGCGCAATTGTCATTCAAAGTGCTGAAAGCTGAAAATTTACCTGGGGAGGAAGGGGGTGAAAATGCCTGGTATTGAAGTGGTTAAACATACTGTTATTATTATTATTATACAGAATTTATATAGTGGCAACAGTTTATGCAGCGCTTTACAACATAAGGGCAGACAGTACAATTACAATGCAGTAGAAATCAGAGGGCCTTGCCTTTTTAGAGCTTACAGTCTTATTTTAAAACATTCCTTTAAGCCTGGTGGCCCTTTAAGAGGTTCTGTGACCTTATCTGACTGCTTGTAGATTCCTATACATCATCACCCAGAAAAAGGACCTGTTAATCTGTGTTACTGACACACCTAGACACAGCAACAACCACAGGTGTGTCATTTTTGGGCTATTTTACTACAGAGAAATACGCAACGCCATTATAAAGTAGAATGAGAGATACAATGGGGTTGATTTACTAAAGGAAAATAGACTGCACTTTACAAGTACAGTTGCTCCAGAGCTTAGTAAATGAGCTAAAGATTTACTTTACAAAGAATACCCAATCACATGCAAGCAAATTTAAAAACAAACAAAAAAACAAAACAGCATTTCTGCTTGTAGATAAGATGATGCAAGTCTGCTGAATCTCCCCTCATTTACTAAGCTGTGGAGCAACTGCACTTGCAGATTGCTCAGTCTATATGCTTTTAGTAAATCAACCTTAATCTGTCTCTCCAATGCTACACACAAAGAGACCGTTCAAACCTGGAAACATTTCTTGAAGATTACAGCCAGAGTCTGTGTGCACAATGAGAAATTTATGACTGCTTAGAAAGGAAACCTTGACATTTGTAGTCTGGCTGTTTAGTTCACAATGCCAATCTGATGGGAGAAGACAGAACCTCACTTCCCCGTGTACATTTTTTGTGATATACTTCTAAAAGAGATCAACTTAATGTAAATCCTTTCATTAGTGATTAAACACTTAAGACCCGGACCATTATGCAGGTAAAGGACCTGGCCAGTTTTTGCGATTCGGCACTGCGTCGCTTTAACTGACAATTGCACGGTCGTGCGATGTGGCTCCCAAACAAAATTGGCGTCCTTTTTTTCCCACAAATAGAGCTTTCTTTTGATGGTATTCGATCACCTCTGCAGTTTTTATTTTTTGCGCTATAAACAAAAATAGAGCGACAATTTTGAAAAAAATTCTATATTTTTTACTTTTTGCTATAATAAATATCCCCAAAAAAGATATAAAAAAACATTATTTATCAGTTTAGGCCGATAAGTAAAAAAAAAAAAATTGCAATAAGCGTTTATCGATTGGTTTGTGCACAATTTATAGCGTGTACAAAATAGGGCATAGTTTTATGGCATTTTTATTAATAATTTTTTTTTTTTTTTACTACCAATGGCGGCGATCAGCGATTTTTTTCGTGACTGCGACATTATGGCAGACACATCGGACAATTTTGACACATTTTTGGGACCATTGTCATTTTCAAAAATGCTATAAAAATGCACCGATTATTGTGAAAATGCCAATTGCAGTTTAGGAGTTAACCCCCTAGTGGTTAAGTGTGACCTCATGTGTGTTTCTAACTGTAGGGGGGCGGGGCTGGACGTGTGATGTCAGTGATCGTCGTTCCCTATATTAAGGGAACAGACGATCACTGACATTGCCACAGTGAAGAACGGGAAAGGTGTGTTTACACACACACAAACCTCTCCCCGTTCTTCAAGTCCTGTGACCGATTGCAGGACACCGGCGGGTCCCGCGGGCACGGTCACAGAGCTTCGGACCGGGCCGCGTGCACCCGCCAGCGGCGCGCGACCCACAGCTGGGCTCTTAAAGGCGACGTACCTGTGCCCAGCCGTGCCATTCTGCCGACATACCTGTACATGCCTGTGCCCAGCCGTGCCATTCTGCCAACGTACATCGGCGTTAGGCGGTCCTTAACCACTAGCCGACCGCGCACCGTCATTATACGGCGGCAGGTCGGCTCTCCTGGGCGAGAGCCCGTAGCTATACGGCGGCTCTTTGAGCCACAACTAGGGGGCGCGTGCGCGCCCCCCGCTCGCCCCCAACTCCCGTGCGTGTGCCCGGCGGGCTCGATCGCCGCCGGGCACACGCGATCGCTCGTTACAGAGCGGGGACCGGGTGCTGTGTGTGTAAACACACAGCTCTCGGTCCTCTCAGCGGGGGAAATGCTGATCTTCTGTTCATACAATGCATGAACAGAAGATCAGTGTTTCCCCTAGTGAGGCCCCCCCCCCCCCCCCCACAGTAAGAACACACCCAGGGACATACTTAACCCCTTCCCCACCCCCTAGTGTTAACCCCTTCACTGCCAGTGGCATTTTTATAGTAATCCAATGCATTTTTATAGCACTGATCGCTATAAAAATGCCAATGGTCCCAAAAATGTGTCAAAAGTGTCCGAAGTGTCCGCCATAATGACGCAGTACCGAAAAAAAAAATCGCTGATCGCCGCCATTAGTAAAAAAATATATTAATAAAAATACCATAAAAATACCCCCTATTTTGTAAACGCTATAACTTTTGCGCAAACCAATCAATAAACGCTTATTGCGATTTTTTTTTTACGAAAAATATGTAGAAGAATACGTATCGGCCTAAACTGAGGAAAAAAATGTTTTTTTATATATTTTTGGGGGATATTTATTATGGCAAAAAGTAAAAAATATTAATTTTTTTCAAAATTGTCGCTCTATTTTTGTTTATAGCGCAAAAAATAAAAACCGCAGAGGTGATCAAATACCACCAAAAGAAAGCTCTATTTGTGGGGAAAAAAGGACGCCAATTTTGTTTGGGAGCCACGTCGCATGACTGCGCAATTGTCAGTTAAAGCGGCGCAGTCCCGAATCGCAAAAAGTGCTCTGGTCTTTGGGCAGCAATATGGTTCGGGGGTTAAGTGGTTAAATGGTTAAGGGAAATTTGATGTCAATTTTAGTTCATTGCAAGTTTATTAAACAGGATCTGTTTTTAGAAATTTTAAATATAAATATTATTATACAGGATTTATATAGCGCCGAACAGCTTGCGCAGCGCTTTGCGACATTAGGGCAGACAGTACAAATACAATATAATCCAATAAAGGATAATTCAGAGGGCCCTTGAGAGACAGAGACTATGCAGTTTTTCATTAGGTGTAGTCCACATGATTAGAATTTTGAGCAGCATTTTTATTCATTCTAGGAAGGAATATGGAATTTAGAGGCACTATGGACTTTTATGGTATCACCACAGATAGAACAACAAGATACGCAAATTAAAACCACAATATTTTATTACGAAATCTATAAATGGAAAGTCATATTTGACACTATATCTAAAATGGCACAGAACTCCTCCTCTTTCAAAACTGGGTATTTTTTACTAAACAATGCTATATGTTTAATAAATATCCAGCTTTGAAAAAGCTATTCTCCTGTGACATTTCAGATATGGTTTATTGTCAAGTTCCTTTTACAAATTTTGTAATGAAATGTTGTGGTTTTAAATCGCATATCTTGTTGTTCCGTCTGTGGTGGTACCATAGAAATCCGGGGCGTAGGTACCGCGTTTTAAAGCACTGTAGCACATTCTATTCATTCCAAGAAAGGGGTATTATTTCATTTGAATTTTAATAATAATACTAATGAATTGTAATTTTTAACAAACATTGTAGGTGTTGGGTAAGTGCCACTTTCCCATGTATTTATATTGCAATATAATATAATATATGAAATGTATTGAAAAACAAAACTGATGTTTAGCAAAAAACAAACAAACAAACAAACACACACACACACACACACACACACTCTATAGCATTATTAACCACCTAAAGTGGAGGTTCACCCGGAAATGTTAATTTTTAACCTTAGATTCATGCTCATTTTGTCAGGGGGAATCGGGTAGTTTTTTTTAAAACGAAGCAGTACTTACCGTTTTAGAGAGCGATCTTCTCCGCCGCTTACGGGTATGAGCTGCGGGACTGGGCGTTTCTATTTGATTGACAGTCTTCCGACAGGCTTCTGACGGTCGCATCTATCACGATTTTACGAAAGTAGCCGAACGTCGGTGCGCAAGGCGCCGTATAGAGCCGCACCGACGTTCGGCTTCTTTCAGCTACTCGTGACGCGATGTATGCGACCGCAGGAAGCCTGTCAATCAAATAGGGAAGCCCAGTCCTGAAGACCATACCTGGAAGCGGCGGAGAAGATCGCTCTCTAAAAACGGTAAGTACTGCTTCGTTTTAAAAAAAACTACCCGATTCCCCTTGACAAAATGAGCATGAATCTAATGTTAAAAAAATTAATTCGGCTGAACTCCCGCTTTAAAGGACCTTGGCTATTTTTCAGATTTGGCGTTTACAAGACAGTTTTTTTTTTGCTCGAAATATACTTAAAACCCCCAAACATTATATATATTTTTTTCTAACACCCTAGAGAATAAAATGGCGGTCATTGCAATACTTTTTGTCACACCGTTTTTGCGCAGCAGTCTTACAAGCGCACTTTTTTTTTTTTAAATTTACTTTTTTTAATTAAAAAAAGAAGACAACAGTAAAGTTAGCCCAATTTTGTTATATATTGTGAAAGAGAATGTTACGCCGAGTAAAATGATACCCAACATGTCACGCTTCAAAATTGCGCCTGCTCGTGGAATGGCGTCAAACTTTTACCCTTAAAAATCTCCATAGGCGACGTTTAAAAAATTCAATTGGTTGCATCTTTTGAGCTACAGAGGAGGTCTAGGGCTAGAATTATTGCTCTCGCTCTAACGATCGCGGTGATACCTCACTTGTGTGGGGACGGGGCTCTTTTTTTAAAATTAATTTTTACACTGAAAAAATAAAAACAATTGGATCACTTTTATTCCTATTACAAGGAATGTAAACATCCCTTGTAATAGAAAAAAGCATGACAGGTCCTCTTAAATATGATATCTGGGGTCAAAATATCTGTAAAAAAAAAAAAAGAAAATATTGCTTTACGAAGCATGGGCGGAAGTGACGTTTTTACGTCACTTCCACCCTGCTATGCTATGGGGACGGGTGGGGGCCATCTTGCACTCACTCGTATCCCAGTCAAGCAGGAGACAGCACCCGATCGCCTCCACCACTACCGATGGCTCCAGTAAGCGGAGGAGGGCACGGGAGAGTGGCGGGAGGGGGGCCCTCTCCTACCACCGATAACTGTGAGCTCACAGCGAATCCGCCGCGGAGACCACCGTTATCGTTTATCCATCTTTAAAAACAGGACGTATATGTACATGTGGTTAAAGCGGCTTTTCACCCTGAAAAAAATTAAGAGCCCTTTCACACTGGGGCAGGAGGCACGGTGGCGGTATAGCGCCACTATACCGTCGGATTTGCCGCGGGATTCGGCCGTTAGCGGTGCGGTATTAATCCCCGCTAGTGGCCGATAAAGGGTTAATACCGCCCGCAATGCGCCTCTGCAGAGGCACATTGCAGGCGGTATTGCCGCGGTTTCCCATTGTTTTAAACGGGAAGGAGCGGTATACATACCGCTCCTCTCACTGCTCCAAAGATGCTGCTGACAGGAGATTTTTTTTCTCTCCTGCCAGCGCATCGCCTCAGTGTGAAAGCCCTCTGGCTTTCACATTGAGGTTGCTGGGCAGGAGTTTTTCAGGCGGTATAGCAGCGCTATTTTTAGCGCTGTACCGCCTGAAAAACTCCTCAGTGTCAAGGGGTCTTAGTCAGCAGCCAAAAATACTGCAACTGCCTACTTTTAATAATACGACACTTCCCTGCCCAGGAATTCAGCGCCGTTTTCATTTGAGCCGACTCTTTGGCTGTCTTTGGCCGATATGTTTACTTTGGGAAACCCCATGGCAACTGCAGATCAGACAGACTAATGCCTAGTACACACGATAAGAAAATCGGACTAAAAATAAAATTTTCAGAGGGATCGTCTGATAATCTGATCGTAGTATACAGCACAAATTATCTGAAGAGACGGGCACCAAAAAATTTCCCCTACGATATCAGAACAAATGTTTTTAGTTTACTCCGTACAGTATTCATCTGTAAAAAAATCAAGTGACCAAGACTGCGCATGCTTGGATACTAAATAATACATTATATAATTACGGGAAGTTGTATTCTGACTCATGAGAATTTTCTTAACTCTAGCAACCTATTGGTTTTCGATACGAGAATAGCATGCAAAAAAAAACAAAAAAACAGCCGATCATTCATCCAATATTCTCATCATGTATACGTTGTGCACGAGGCTTAAGATGGCAGTTTCCTTGGCTGTAAAGAATAGAAGGATTAGCTCTACTTTAAAGCTAGTTACAGAATGGTAAATCAGTTTGGTAAAGAGATGTGGAGTAGCCCAAATGCATGCCACGACTGGCTGCTAGTGACGAATATGATTTTTTTTATATTTAACTGATTAAATATATTTTAATCACCATGTATACACATCTTTCTGCACAATTAGACTAGAGAACCCTTTAAAGCCTGCATGATTTAATAAAAGAGGTAGGAAACTACAGAACTTGTGAACACATACAAACTGATTTTTCATGCTCATGCTCATTCTGGCAGCTTATAAAATGGGACGTGTTTTGTTCCATCTGGCAGATTGTGAGCAACCTCCATAATTTAACCTATGCTACGGAGGGATTTACATTTTTTTATTTTTAAAGGCATATAGTTCTTACATTCAAAAAAACTGTGTAAATGCTGTACGATCGTCATGTCAGAACTACTAAAATATGGCAGCAGACAAGGCCACAAACCAGAAAATTTAAAAACACATTTCCTATTTGGAACAGGGCGGTTTATAGTACAGGATCAAGTACACATGTACCAATGCACTATGGGAAATGTTTATAAATTGGCAGAGTGGAGCAGCTTTTTGACTGCAGCAATTATCCCAGGCAGCCCATAGCTTGTGATCCAAGAATGACATCAAACTCCATCCTCTACAAATATGCTACACCCTCCACTCTCCCTCCCCTATAAATCAGAGGGCTGTAGGCTTCTCTAGGCAACAACTTCACCAATCACAGCACTGCAAGAATGCGTCTACGATAGAACATTCCAGCTAGCCTCATTGGCAGTCTCTTACAGGGACAGAAAACAGTAAAACAAATAAAAACGAGACAGACTAATGAAAATGTATCCCGTGAAAATCAATGAAAATGTGTGGAAATTATTATTATTACCGTTATAGAGCACATACAGTAAAGAATCCTTAAGTAAGGAGAAAGCAGACTTTGGAAGACTAAGAATCATAAGGGTTTAATTATTGTGGCAGGTATTTAGACTGTACAAATAAACACACATACCTTACTGCACGCTTTATAAAACCAACAAAAAAGAGGGGATGTATAACCTTAAGAGATCAGAGTTATGGGAATATTATGGAAGCAATAATTCACACAGACATTACAAGGCTCGTCAATGGAGAATCAAAGGCCATCATTGATGGCATCTCCTTTAAAAATAAAAAGTATATATGCATAATAATATTTCCACACGACCAATAATCAGAACAGTTCAATGCAGCACTTGCAAAGGACTGCTGCATGGAAAACAGAAGGGGTGGGCAGAGTTAAAAAGCAAAAGCACAAATTTCCAGAAACATACTGCAGTTCAGGGGCCCCCTGGGCACACAAAAAATGAACTGCATAGATTTAAAGCAAACAGGCAAAACATGCAACCACCCAACACAGGACCCCCCCCCCAAAGGGGAAACAAAAGGAACCTCAAAACAGTGGCCTGCAAAACCATGCGGCCAAAACAAGCATCCAAGGTATGTGCAGTCAGCCAGGAAGCCCCCTTGCAAACCTGAGACACAGACGTCCAATGTCGAAATGCCCAGGAGGCACCAATTGCCCTGGCAGAGTGTGCCATAACAGGGAAGGGAGGAGTTTAACCCTTATGGCATATGCCTGAACAACCATCTGCTTAAGCCATCAAGAAATGGTGGTAGAAGAGGCTTCCCACAATTACAAAAAAAAATCCAACCTCCTGAAGGGACTCGTAGCAGACAGGTACACAAGGACTTCCTCGACCACATCAAAGGAGTGCAGCACAACCTCCTTTGGGGACATTGTCTGCCTTGCCCCCTTTCAGATCAGAATCAGACATTACCTTTATCAGAAAGGAGGGTCATGGACGGAGAACCACCTTATTCCTGTGCAGAACCAGATCGGGGGACTTATAAGAGAAGGTGATTAGCTCTGACATGTGAGGCGACCTTCTGGGAGAGAGTAAGCAAATAAATATCTATAATATTCTCAAACAGAGACTTCTGAAGGACCAAAAGAACCAGGCTCTGGTCCCAATGTGACTATGGAGGCTTACTGAGCTTGTGAGACCAGGGCCGCTTTGTGACACCCACAGGAACCTTAAAGGGCTTGGACCCTTTTGCCAAGGAGCCATAGAGACTAAAGAGCCTCCTGTGTGCAGTGAAGTGTCGTAATATTAATATACATGTGTAGGTATTTAATATAAAAGGAACAGCTCAAGACCCTTTGATGTGTTAATCTTATGCAATACTACCTAGGTGTGTGAGCTGGCCCGTTAACCTCAAAGGGTACATTGTTTACATAAATAAGGAAGTATTTATTGATGGTAATTAGACTTGAGGGGGTATTCATTCATGGGAAACATTTGGTTGGGGTCATTATCTGTCACTCTGAAAGACAGGATGTAGATCAAAGATGGCCAATCAAATTGCTCAGCCATTCAATGGATAGGCAATATAATTCTGGAGGTCAGTCTTGTCACTGAGAATATTCTCTGTATATTCTCTGAATATGAAGGCACAGGTCTAGGAAAAGATGGGATTTTGAATTATATACTCTGTTGGATTTGTATCATCTGTGGAATTTAGACTTTGTTCTGTATTGGAAGTCAAATAAATGCACTCTCGTGAGAACCTGGGGTATTGCTGCGGAACAACATAATTTATAGTCATCATACTAATACCTAAATATCAATTATCTAACCGGACTCCACTATACATGATATCACTACATGAAGGAAGGACCTTGCTTGTGGTGTGGATCCTTCCCCTTCTTAGAGACTGGGGAAGAAAGGTACTCTTCCCATCGATAAGGTCCTTAATGTCAACCAGGGCCTTTTAGACATCTGATCAGCTGACCAACACCTAAAGAAAGAACTTTCTGAAGCAGCACAGCCGACACAAGAGTTTGTGATATGTCCTTGGATGCAGCCCGATAGCTTTCCACACGTACTTTAGGCCATGGACCAGCTAATCAGCAGTTCCAGATAGATGGGGGAACCTGCTCCTTACATAAATCTTGCCATAAGAACTTAGCCCACTCAATAAGTCTCTGGGATACAAGTGCTGTGGAAGTAGTACCAAGCTAGCAATAATAAACCAGACTGCTTGTGCCTTCCAGTCCAGGATCCTTAATGGAAGGAGATTTATCCACGGTTTCATGGTTGCCTGATTCAACCAGATGAGAGGGTCCTTGATGGGAAGGGAAGTGCACTTCTTTAGAAGGACTCCTCAAAAGGGATAACACACCAAGAAGCATTTTGGGACCACAAAAGGATGCTTCGGGTGATTATAAACCTTGTAAACAAAGATAAACTAGGCGCAGTAAGGAAAAATCTTAGCCGAATGGGTCGGTTTGTGCATACCAAAAGGGGAAAACAACCTCTTCAGTGACCCCTGATGTACCCTCAAGTTTTAGCAATTCCTGCACCAAAAGGTAATAAATGTTGTTACCAGCTCCTTTTCCTGCATTGCACCAGAGGCGAAAGCCCAATCCTTGCCATCTGATGCAGGAAAACCTGGACCCATGGCAGCAGCAGAACCCGATTCAGGAGGAAGGAAGCTTTTTGCTTGCCTTGTGCCCAAACACCACCTCCATCAGTGCATCTTGCAGGACAGAGGACCCAGAGGATCCCACTACTTTCATGAGAGGATCAGGAGGGGACTTCATGGGGAACCCACCAGGAGAGAGGTATCATCAAGGGCAGCCCACCCAAAGAGGGGATGTCAAACTGCCCCAACTGGCCACAGCAGAGAGGAAAGATTCCCCAGTAGGAGTCGCAACTACCGAAACCCTAGTCGCCGAGGTGTACTGGGAGCAGGATGCACTGCCAGCGGGAAGAATGCCACATGCAAGAGCGCACCAGCTGGTCCAGAGGAAAAGGAAATTGCACCCATTGTATAATACAAAAGCAGTAGAGGTCACCAAGATTGCCGCCGACATACATAATGGCTGCTGCTAGCAAGAGGGTTTATACCAGCTAGGACTGCCCATAGGCAGTGCTGTGTTCTTTCTGCCTAGTGTCGTAGTTCTGAAGGTGGAGCTATAAACCGTATGGTCAAGGAGTAGAAGATGCTGTGCCAATCAATGAATGCAAGAGAAAATAATTTGAGTACATGAAAAAAAAAACTGGGTACACACTACAGCTTTAAAAAAAATATTTGAACAACATTTTTTTTATGTGGTTGTGAGTTGCTGAGATGTTGTGAGATGCTGCACCGTTTGTGTAATATTTGGGTACTTAGACATCAGTAGCAGCTCAGCATTTTCTCTCATTTCTGCTGGCCTTTATTATTTGTCCTTACACTTAAAAGAAGGCCATACATTATACAATTTTCTTATTCAATATATTTTAGATTTACCTTCAACTATGTAATGCCTGCCTGATTGCATGCAAATTGTTTAGATTTGACCTCATATTATATGGTTTTGTTAAATCTAAAAGAAAAATTTAACAATGTATGGCCAGACTAATCCTTTAAACCCATGTGAGTATCCCTCAAAGTGGTCCTGCAAGTAATGTTCTATAAAATAAGTTGGCAGAGAAAAAACAAACAGTCACATGGCAAAATCAGCATACCAATAAGAGCAGAAAACCAAAATTTAGGGCAACAATGTTAGGCAACAAGCACTTTTTAGCGGTTTTGGAACTATGAACTCACGCGTTAAAGCTGCTGTGAGAGCATATGCTTTCATATGGTGGCTATGCCCAACCAACTCACCCCTACCATATGACTGCTGTAAAGGGCAAGAAAAACTAGTAGACATTTAAATTGTATGGACAGCCCACTAATTACTGAATATGGTCTCACATGGAGGCAAAATGTCACATACAGTTGCCAAAACAAAGCAAGATTCTGCCTCCAATGAACTGGCCTGATTCTCCACAAATCATTTCACTCCTCACTCTTGTTATTCTTGAAGAAAACAATACACTGCATAAAGCTGGCATCTGTCATAGGACGGATGAATTCTTACTTTGAAGAAGTATGTATCTGATAAAAAAAAAAAAACACACACTAGGACATAGCAGGACAATGACTCGAAAAATGGCAGTAAGGGCCATGTCACTAGAAGTCCACTCATTTCCTTATGGAATCGCTGCCCGATCCAGGACAGTGCCACCCCAACTCTGCCATTTTGCTAGAGCTTGGAAGTCTTCAGTTTTTGCACCAGTTAAGGAGTGGCTTCCTTTAGACAAAGTGAAAATTTAATTTTGATGACCAACACTGGCAGGGTAGCCAGCAGCAGAATTGATAGTGTGATAGGTCCACACATCTAGGCCAAACAAATACTGTCTAAAAACAAAAGGCATGTGTATTCTTTATTGAATCATGGGGGGGGGGGGTATTTACAAAAGGCAAACCCACTTTGCACGACAAATTACACTGAAAGTGCACTCGGAAGTGCAGTCGCTGTAAATCTGAGGGGTAGATCTGAAATGAGGGGAAGCTCTGCTGATGTTATCATCCAATCATGTGCAAGCTAAAATGCTGTTTTTTTTATTTTCCTTGCATGTCCCCCTCGGATCTACAGTGACTGCACTTCCAAGTGCACTTTGCACTTGTAGTGCAAAGTGGATTTGCCTTTATTAAATAACCCCCATGGTTTCCTTTGTGCATTTCATTCAGATCTGCGAAGTAACCAGTATGAAACCATTCTTGCAGTTGGTCTCTGGGCAGATGCTTCCTGTTTAGACTGGGTACTTCTGCTCTCTTTCCTTGAGCAGGGTGACTGGTCTCGTCTCCCCTCTCCTGTACTTTTCAGCTGGCAAACCGTAGTGGTTGATCATGCTGGATCCCAGCCACATCTCTGCTCAGTATATGTGCAGCACAGTGATGTCACTGCTAATTTTACAGGGTAATATCTGAGTTTTCAAAGGCATTTGGTGCACACAACGTGGATTTATATAGGTTATGTTTATTGAGGAATATATGTAAATAAAAGGTGTATGTACCAGAGCATTAAACATGATGTTGTAACGTAATTTGATTTTAAATTTTTACGGTTGATTTTCAGATTAATTCCATACAAACAACATCAACAGAAATAATCACAGAAGTGAAATATTTTGCTGAACATGCATCAGGCGCTATGTATTTCACAGAGAGGTCAGAATCTGGAAACGACACCTCCTACACAGAGCCTGCAGAATGTCTGCCTCCAGTGTAGGAATGTGCACTCAGTTCTACATTCATCTGGCGATAACCTTATGCTTCCTGCACTGTCCTGCAAGACGTCCTCTGTTAACAAAGGCTGCCATCGCTGACCCTCACATGAAAATACTAACCTGCTTTGCTGACTTCAGCTTTAATACTTTCTGAATGACTGACCCAGATGGGTGTGTAGCTAAAGGAGCTTCAGCAACATCAAAATTTCTAATCTACCTTTGTAGGTTTTGAAGCCCATGGATCAGCAGGACCGGCAACCAACCAGCATTTTTAGAAGGGGAATTCAGGAACGACAGTCTGTTTACTCTCAGGACAGATTTCCTGAATATTTATGCAATTTAAACAAGTTACGTCACAAAGACCAAAAACAGAACATCTACTTACTTTAGTATTTCCGGTGTTCATTGTTGGAACAGGTGGGAAGGTGGCAAGGTGGACGGCCATGATGGATGTGGTAGCTCAACAATAGATTGGGATTCACGGGCACCCAGGGAACAGAGAGGGAGGAAGGTGCTTTAGGAAGGTTACTGTGGGCTTCATGCAGGTTATATGTTCCACTTGTTTTATCAGTGCTACTTTTATAGAGGCACACTGAGGAGTCCTTAGAGGTATGGCTCAGGAGGTAAGACCCATCCTGTAGACTGCATGGGAATAGAATACACATTAATAATACAAATTTAAAATAGTATACATCTATACAAGAGGACAAACATAATCATTTTAATCTATCTCTAAGGTAAAATGACCAAATTGTCCACCAAAGTCATTTTCACATACACAAATAAGGCCCTGGACTTGAGAGGCAGTTGGACACTTTTTTCAACTGCCCCTGAACTCATTCAATGTTATCCTATGTGTACATGTACACAGGTTAATTTACTGTCATTTTTAGGCAGTTGCGTTTATAGGCCTTTTTGTGAAGGCAAAAAAAAAGGGAGTTCAGATGCTGAAGTTTTCCGACTTTCAGACGCAAACGCTTCTAAAAGCGGTAACCAGAGTTTAGCAGCGTTTCGTTTATAGGCGGGTTCCGTTTTTGCCAATTGTAAAATAAAAAAAACCGTGGCATGTAAACTTGTCAAAAGACGTTTTAAACGTGGTTTACCATCTGTCAAGTTAAATAGTTCAGGAGAGGTTAAAAACGTCCCGTGTACTGAAGCCTAAAACGTATATTGCAAAAGGTGAAAATTTGTTAAACACTCCCAAACCATAGAAGATACACAAAAATAAATGAGAATTCTTAATTATATGCATTACCCGTGTAAAAACTAACAATTTTTTTTCTTTTAATGCATAAAGATTTTGCACAGTACTATAGAGCTTAATTCTTGTTCACATGCTTATAAAAATTACATTTTTTATTAAAAACAAAATACACTAATAAAACTTGCAAAAAATGAACTACCAAAAAAAAAAAAAAATTGTGTCAAGTTAAAGTTGGAACTCCTGACAATTTTTTTTTTAATATTAAACAGATTGCGAAGGGTAGACACTCTGTAGGGTTTCTAGTATCATCCTATTCTATGACACTATGCTTTAAGCCTCACAAGGCATACGATTTTCACCTCTGAGCGCCCTTTTACTTCCATCAGGAAAAAAGCCTAAAAGGACACACCCTAAAGCAATGTATTGCGCACACATTTAGGAATGTTTTGACATGACAAGTGGTTTTCAACATTATTGTATTCAAATATTGTGACCACTGCACTGCATCAACGCTCAAACCCTTGACATGTCTAGCATTTAGGCACTTCAAGCTGTTTTTTTTCTGCTCAAACGCTCCTCTCCTAAACGCACTACTGGTAATGGGTTTCATTTTCAAGCTTGCAATTTCTTTTAATACACCTGTAAATGCCTATGTGAGCATGAACACATAGGATCATAGGCAAACCTAGAGGTGTTTTTACAGACAAAAAAAAAGCTCAATGCTTGTAAAAGCAGTATTTTTTTTTTATACTCCGTGTGCATGAGGCCTTAATTCCTGTCTCAGAGACATGAACTGATAGGAAATATCCCCAAGGCAAGTGGTAATCCTGTCCCAAACAGTTGGTCACCAGACAGGTTCTCTATTGAACAATCTCCTGTGCAGAATGGATTGGACTGCTACAGCAATAAAACCTGACAAGACGTTCTATACGCTTTCATGCTTTTTTAAAACTAGAAAAACAGTACATTTTTTGTTTAAACAAACAAGTGCATCTAGGCTTAACATTGCAGAAATTTTCAGAAACAAGTCACAACAGAAACAAATGTACAGAATCTCACAAAAGTGAGTACCACCCCCTCACAATTTTGTAAATATTTTATTAAACCTTATATCTGACACACTGAAGAAATGACACTTTGCTACAATGTAAAGTAGTGAATGCAAAGCTTGTGTAAATTTTCTGTCCCTCAAAACAACAACACAGCCATCTCTAAACCGCTGCAACAAAAGTGAGTACACCCCAGTGAAAATTTCCAAATTGGGCCCACAAGTGTCCATATTTTGTTGTGGCCACCATTATTTTTCCAGCACTGTCTTAACCCTCTTGGGCATGGAGTTCACCAGAGCTTCACAGGTGTGCCACTGGGGTCCTCTCCACTCCTCCATGATGACATCACAGAGCTGGTGGATGCGCTCCTCCACCTTCCGTTTGAGGATGCCCCACAGATGCTCAATAGAGTTTAGGCCTGGAGACATGCATGGCCAATCTATCACCTTTAGCAAGGCAGTGGTCATCTTGGAGGTGTGTTTGAGGTTGTTTTGTTGGAATACTGCCCTGCGGCCCAGTCTCCGAAGGAGGGGATCATGCTCTGCTTCAGTATGTCACAGTACATGTTGGATCATGGTTCCCTCAATGAAGTGTAGCTCCCAGTGCTGGTGTTCTAACGATATGGTTCCTCCTATCGATATGGTTCCCCTTAACTGCGTCAGGCGCAATCCGAGCACATGGAAATCTCTGAGCCTGAACAGCTGTTCGTCAGCTGTAGACGCGCTCGCTCTTGATGCTTGGTTATACACGCCGCCAATGCTTGGTAATACACGGCACTCTATAGTACATGCCCCTCTATACAGCAAGGGGCGGATGTGATATTGAGCAGTGCTTTTTTGCTTGGTTATACACACACCACTCTATAAAGCAAGGGGCGGATATGAGACGTGAATTTTATTGAGAAAACCATCCACCAAAAAAGCACTGCTCAATATCACATCCGTCCTTTGCTGGCCCTTGCTGTATAGAGCGGCGTGTATAACAAGCATCACAGCACTGGTCAATATCACATCAGCCTCTGCCCCTATTTCCGCTCCTTGCTGCGGCGTGTAGTATTAGAGAGGTGTGTCAATATCAAATGAGTCTCCACCCCATTTTCGGCCCATACCTGCGCGCGTGTATCATTGTGAGCAAGCGCATGTACAGCTGATGAACAGGTGTTCAGGCTCGAGATTTGTGTGGCCCCTAACTGCGTCAAGCACTGTGGACCCTATCCAATAGGGGAACCAGCTCGACAAGACACCGGGCAGCACTCATGCAGCCCCAGACCATGACACTCCCACCACATGTCTTGACACTGTAGGCAAGACAGAAGTTTAAGTTTATCTTGGTCTCATCAGACCACAGGGCATGGTTCCAGTAATGCACGTCCTTAGTCTGCCTGTCTTTAGAAAACAGTTGTAATAAATTCTGTTCTGCTGTACAGACTATGGTGATGGCAGTATAAGGGTTAAAGGGGTTTTATGCTGCGGTATACCTGAAGCTGTATATAATTCCCTCTCAATAAATGAAAGATAAAGTTCTACGTGCTATATCCTAATAACTTGAAACACTGCTTCCTCTATTTACATTTTTTCCTGCATGTGGGTGTTAAAATACTACTAAACAGCAGATGCATCTATCTAATCATATACGTTATATCCCATATAATTGCAAATATGTTCTATGTTTAGGAGGCAGCTCTTAAAAAAGTCAGGGGCCTATGTCAGATCGCATAGCAGCAAAAGAAGCCTGCAGTTAATGAAATGCCTTTAGCCTGTTGATTGCCCAAAAGGTATGTTGCTGAATGGTGTGACCAGGTCCAAAAAGAAGAAAGTGAGCACTAGACATTTTAAGTGACCAATTTATATATGATCCTGGAATGCAAAAGTCAGCTACCCGCTTAGCCTACAATTTGTAGAGTGCACTGCAAAGTGGCCATATATGATGTTCTGAATATGTAAATTGCACCCACTGTAGGTCTTAGATAATGCAAATATTGCAGCCATGGCTGTTTTGCAACGTCAAATAATTTGTAATAGTAATATACTTAAAGGGTAACTGCACCAAAAAAAAAAAAAAAAAAAATGTGTGTGTATCTAGTATATATGTATAGTATATATATGTATATATATATATGTTATATTATATATATATATATATTTATATATATATATATATATATATATATATATATATAATATACATACATACATACACACACACATACATATATATATATATATACATACATATATACACACACACACACACACATACACATTTGTGTCACAAGTCATATCGTATATCGTAATTGAATGATATTAAAAATAAACGTTCCTTTTCAATCTGCAGCTCTGTAATTTTTTGCTATATGCAACGATATATGGCAACCTGGAGGCATTCTGTACACAGATGGTGTACATAATACACCCCAAAAATGTGATTTCCCGCTTGTGTGATTAGCTGGTTTTCCTACAAGTCTGCACCAAAAAACAAGACAGATTTTTGGCATCCCCTGCAATGAAAATTTAGTTTTTGGTTTGATGCTCTCAAAGGAAAATCACGTCTACAGGGATGCAGAACCAGAAGCTTTCCTCAGAGCTTTGCAGGTGCAGCAGCCGATTTATAATTATAAAACCGCTCCAATACAGATTCACTTGGACACAGAAACAAACAATTCCTTTAGAACAAAAAAAAAAAAAGAAGAAGGTAGGAACCTGCAACAAAGATTGTTAAAATCATTGCAATGTATGCAGATCACCTAGAGGGGAATATTTTTTTTCTCAACAGTGGAGTTGCTCTTTAAATTAATTTTTAACACCAAAGGCTGTTTAGTGCACTATTTTTGTATTATACATCAGTACAGTAAGATTGCCACTAAATGGTATACTGTGGGCAGATTCAAAAAGATCTGCGCCGGCGCAGCGTATCTGAGATGCGGCACGCCGCCGTAACTTACCTGGCTTTGGTTTGAATACAGAAAGAATTTGCGCCGTAAGTTACGGCGGCGTAGTGCATCTCTCGCGGCATAAGGGCGCTGAATTCAAATGCGGCGGGTAGGGGGCGTGTTTCATTTAAATGAAGCGCGTCCCCGCGCCGAACGAACTGCGCATGCCCCGTCCGTCAAAACTCCCAGGGTGCATTGCTCCAAATGACGTTGCAAGGACGTCATTGGTTTCGGCGTGAACGTAAATGGCGTCCAGCCCCATTCACGGACGACTTACGCAAAACGAAGAAACATTTTCAAAATTATACGCGGGAACGACGGCCATACTTAACATTGAGTACGCCACCAGATAGCAGCTTTAACTATACGCCGGAAAAAGCCGAACGGAGACGACGTAAAAGAATGCGACGGCCGCTCGTACGTTCGTGGATTGTCGGAAATAGCTAATTTGCATACTCGCCACGGATTACAACGTGAACGCCACCCAGCGGCCGCCGGAAAATTGCATCTTAGATCCGACGGCGTACTAAGGCGTACGCCTGTCGGATCTAACACAGATGCCGTCGTATCTTGTTTGGTGGATACCAAAACAAAGATACGACGCGCAAAATTTGAAATTACGCCGGCGTATCAACAGCTACGCCGGCGTAATTTCTTTGAGGATCTGCCCCCGTGTGTTCTCTTGCCCTGAAAAAAAGTAACATTACATTACAGCCCCCCCCCCCCCCCCCCAATAACTGCAGTTTATTTTTACAGAAACACTAAAGAAAAATGATAAATGCTACTGAAGAGGGACTACCTTTTCACCAGTTAGTTTATCCATTATTTCTTACAGTGTATACTCTGACTGTTTCAGGTATGAATGAAAGGGTTTTATAGAGATTAACCTTCCTGAATGAGTCACTTCTCTTGCATACCCTGTTAGACTGTCACCTAGCTTGTTTGTATAGCTGTGTCCATCTGCCAAATACACATTTCCTCTTAGTTTCATAGCCTTTGATGGCTTCCATTACAAGACAATTTGCAAAGTGATAGCATAGACACAATCAATAATAAAGTGCTCAGTGTAACTGCAGGGAAATGTGATTTTCGATAAATTGTGTGTTTAAACTTCCAGGAACAATGTTCTGCTGTCCTCTCGACGCACTGCTAAATCTAGAGGGGGGGGGGGGGGCAAACCACACTGCACAGTGCAATGTGCATGTTACAGAATACACATAACCATGGAGCAGCATACAGTGGCATTGAAAATTAAAAGCAGCTCAGAATAATAAAAAGTAACAAATGTCAATGCAATACTCACGGAATCAGCCATTTTAAAATATGTCGAAGAATATTGAAGCAATTGGCTGGCCTGTGCAAAAAAAAACAAAAAAAAACTGCATGTTACTATATACAACAAGAGGCAAACAATGCACTCTTATGGAAATATACTGAGCTTTCTAACAGAGCTCTTCCTGTATACACACGTGCACTCCATAACCAAAATAAGATTTTCCTCTGCTAATAAAGTGGAGTGTCTGTTTTCAGGTGGATGTACTCCACATTCCTGATTCACATTCCACAAAAACATTTTGTTAAAATCCGAACAGCAAAATATACAGATGTTCTATACATGTGGGTGCTCTTTTACCTTTCTTTACATATGCATTTCTGTCTACCCGGTTCTAAGATTTACACTTGTGCCACACAACACAGCCCTGTCGGACAGAGTGGAAGACATGACTTTAATATGCTGTACTTAAAGGGCTTGTAAAGGCAGAAGGTTTATTTTTAGCCCAATGCATTCTATGCATTAAGATAAAAAGCCTTCTGTGTGCAGCAACTACCCTAATACTTACCAGAGCCCCAACTCGATCCAGCGATGTTGCATGTGAGACTCGGATGCCCAGGACTCTCCCTCATTGGCTGAGACAGCAGTGAACCATTGAGAGAGAGAGAGAGAGAGAGAGAGAGAGAGAGAGAGAGAGAGAGAGGCACCACGGTTCTGTCTCTGAATGGACACAAGAAGCAAGAGAGAGACTTTAAAGTAACATTATTTAAAGGTCTTTCCCTTCCTCCTGCATGTGACTAGACAGTAAAAGAAGAAACAGTTTGAGAAGCTAATCCCTCTGTCACTCTGCTCTGTTGCACTGTTCATGTGCATGGTTCTTGTTAGAACACGAACAGTGCATTTCACCTAACTAGCTCTATTGTGCTACCCCTCTCCTCAATGAGGTGAAAGGAAGAGATCACATTGGGAAGGAAGGAGGGTTTTAGTCCCAGGATCACCTTGTCTCAGACCAGAAAAAGCCACCAACTCGAAGGCATGACTGATGGAGATAATGGGCATCAAACAGGCCAACTCACTCATGAGATTCCCCAATGGGATATCATGAGTTTATTCTAAGGGAAATCTTAGAAGAATAGAAAGTACCAAAATCAGATCCTAGGGAGATGCGTACTTCCTCTTTCTTGTGGCGTAGTCGAGGCAGAATCCTCCTAGGAGGGAATGCATACACCAGTCTGAATGCAGATCAAATAAATACCTGGACATCCAGGGGATCCCTGGACCATGCCACGAACATGTTCAGTTTTTGTTGAGTCTGGAGGTTACCGTATGTTGTCAACATCTGGTGTTCCCCATTTAAGGCAGAGGATTAGGAAGAGCTCTGAATGTAGCGCCCAATTCCCTAAATCTAGGCATTGGAATGTGTTTCTCTGTCCAAGCGAGAAAAAAGGTTTCATTCTTCAGGGCTGCCCCGACTTCTGGTACCCCCAGGGTGGTTTATGAAGGGCCACAGCTGTGACAGTGTCTGACTAAGTAACCGTGTAGGAGAGTCAGTCTTATGGCTTTCTGTTCCAGAATATTGATGAGCAGAACAGACTCCAGTGGGGACCAGGTTCCATGGACAGCCAGGCAAATGTAGAACACACCCCCAGTCTGTTAGGCTTACGTCTATCATTACTATCTTCCATTGAGAGGGAAGGGAATGGTTTTCTAGGGCAGAGTTGGAAATTCACCATGTCAGGGAGATTTGTGCCTGACAGGACATCACTAGTGAGCGATTCTGAGAAAGGGTCCGCTTGTCCCACATTGTGAGAATATAATAATAATAATAATAATAATATCTGCAAAAATCTCAGGTGGAACGGAACAAAGAGGATCACGGTGAAAGAGGCTACATTTATGCAAAGGTGAGTCGTGGGATTCCTGGTTGATCTGAGAGTCCAGCAGTTGGGCCTCAAATACATTTTTTTCCTGGGCCCAACTCCCCAACTCAACTGCAGTGCGAGTCCAGCAGTTGGACCTCAGAAAAAAATCTTTGCCTGAGGAAGGAACAATGTCCAAGATCAGCCCAAATACTCCAGGCAATAGGAAGGCTATAGGGAAGACGTTTTTAAGTTTATATTGCATCAAAAAAGTTTGAAGGAAGTAAATTGTCATTTGAATGTTGGAAAACAGGATCACGACCAGTGCTTTAACTGGGCCGGAACGCGGCGGTACTCAGTACCGCCACTTCCAAAAATGGCCCTGGAGAGTACCAGCACCTCTCCGTGCGCCCAGTACGTGGGTTTACAGTACCGGAACGCAGCCGGTGGGCTTGTCGAGTTGCGGGCCAGTAATGTGTGTCAGACAGGCAGCGCAGTCACAAAAGAAACTGTATGCCGCCCCGCCGGAGCCGACTCACTGCTGCCGAGTGCGCTCCTGGCTCCCTTTCCTCTGTCCTGTCACTCCTGTCCTGTGCGTTTCCTCGACCCCCCCCCCCCCCATGGAGGAGAGTTGGTTCATTCCCCGGCGTGCGCCGCGTGACGTCACGCCGGAGGCGAGGTGAGAGGTGAGAGGAGGACTCGCGCAGGGAGCTGTGTCGGCGGCAAGGAAAGAAGCCCAAGTCACGAGGAGCCTCAGCTCAGCCTGCGTCTACAGTTCCTAGTGCTGCTACTGTCTGGATCCTGGACTCAGGACTGCAACAGAAGAAAGTAAGAAAATAATTGACTGTATTGGAGGGAGGGGGGGTTGGACTGAGGTGACCATCAGTTTTTTAATAAAAAAATGGCAGAAAAAAATATTTTTGAGTTATTTTGAGCTTGCCTTCTCTAACTAAAAAAACCCCCCATTAATTGCAGCCTCACTGTGCCACCAAACGCAGCCACTGTGCCCATCAAACGCAGCCACTGTGTCCATCAAACGCAGCCACTGTGCCATCAATTGTCGCCACTCTGCCCATCACACGCAGCCACTGTGCCACCAAACGCAGCCACTGTGCCATCACATGCAGCCACTGTGCGAACACACGCAGCCACAGTGCCATCAATTGTCGCCACTGTGCCATCACATGCAGCCACTGTGCCAACTTACACTGCCACTGTGCCATCAATTGTCGCCACTGTGCCATCACATGCAGCCACTGTGCCCATCAAACGCAGCCACTGTGCCATCACACGCAGCCACTGTGCCATCACACGCAGCCACTGTGCCATCACACGCAGCCACTGTGCCATCACACGCAGCCACTGTGCCATCACACGCAGCCACTGTGCCATCACACGCAGCCACTGTGCCACCACACGCAGCCACTGTGCCACCATCAATTGTCGCCACTGTGCCCATCTAATGCAGCCACTGTGCCCATCACACGCAGCCAAGGGTATTTTCATGTTCAGTATTGGGGGGGGGGGAGCACCGGCGCCTAATAGAGTACCGGCACCTCTTTTGGCCCACTTAAAGCACTGATCACGACTGAAGAATCTTGCAACAGAACGTCTTCCAGGTACACGGTGACATGGATAACCTGAGATTTTAGTAGAGCCACCATTTTGTAAAGAGTGCTGAGGAGTTTTGGTCCATGGAAACTCTTGGTGCAGAGGATAGCCGGAGTGGTAGGACGACCAAATCATACAAAGCACTGGTTTATGGTAAAGTTGGAAATGTGAAGATAGGCATCTTGAATGTCCACTAATACCAGAAATTCTCATCTGAGAGAAGCGATGACAGAACTTGCAGACTCCATGCAGAATTTGTTGACAGGCAGATACCTGTATGGGAATTTTAGGTCCAAAATTGGGTGAATGCCTCATTTGGTTTTGGGACTTTGAATAGGTTTAAAGTAAAAGCCTTTAAGCCTTTCTTATGCAGGAACTGGGATTACCACTGGGGATTGGAGGTTAGGAATCACGGAGGGGCAGAGATAGAAATTCAATTTTTCAGCTTCTGGAAACAGATTGGACACATATGCCCAGGACGTCTCGGATCTATACTGGCACAAATGACAAAAGATGTTCCCCAACTTCAGAGGTGAAGGGGACCCCTTCATTATAAAGAATGCTTCAGGGTAGGGTTGGAGGGTTTTGGGGTCCAAGGCTGGCAATGAAAGGATACGACCCACACTTAAAGGACTATGCCTGGGTGGAACAAATGGATCTTTTTTTGCAAGGAGGTGGAAACAGTCAAGGTAGTAGTAGGCTTGGGCTGTTTTTTGGGGGGGGGGGGGGGTGAAAGTATTTTTCCCTCCATAACTTCCTTGATAAATTTGTCAAGGGATTCACCAAGAAGGCATTTACCATCAAAAGGCATGCGAAAGATGCCTTTTGTAAGCAGGTTCAGCCAACAACATTTTTAACCACAAAATTTGGCGCATATATACAGAGAGCAGTGTCATCCTAGAGATCTGGCAAAGTACATTCTCTAGGTCATCAACACAAAAAAGCAAAATACATTGAGCTGCTTCTACAGGCAAAACACAAAACTGTAGAAGCCAGTGTGCATGGAGCCCAAGAGGGAAAAGTATTTTTAGACTTTGCCAGCCGTTTGTGCCAATAGGAGCTTGTTCAGGCAGAGGAGATTTTGGTACTGCTAGTCAAAGGCTAATATGCACTGCATCAAAGAGTGTGCTTACAGTACAAAGCAAATGCCAAGAAGCTTGCGTTTCATAACATGCACAAGAAGAAATCTGCAATATCCTCCTCTGCCTCTCCATCCCCTATATCTTTTTCAAAGAGGTTAGAATTTCAGGGTCAGACTACAGAAAAAGATTCAGGTAGTGAAAAGGCAGAAGAGCACTTCTGAGCCCTGAAGACCAAAGGTTCTAGAAGGACAGGGTATTCAAATGAAATCAGATCTAGTTGCAATTAAATCTGCCTTGGTCAGTTAGGCTGTCTGTTGAGCTCTTGAGAGGAAGCTAGAATGAGAGGAAAAGAGTTGTGTGAGTGTAGGACCTTGCTCCGACGTACTCCTTGTGTTTTATGTGGAAATGCCAGGCCTATTAAGGCCATCAACGTTAAAGTGGTTGCAAAGGCTAAAGTTTTTTTTTACCTTCATGCATTCTATGCATGAAGGTAAAAAAAACCTTCTGTGTGCTGCTCTCCCCCCTCTCAGCCTCCCCCAATACTCACCTGAGCCCCCTCTCGATCCAGCCATGTGCACAGGAGCCTCGGCTGTCCCTCGTGTCTCTCTCCTCACAAACTGAGACACAGCAGCATGAGCCATTGACTCCCACTGCCAAACACAGCCAGTGAACCAATGAGGAGCGCAGGGCCGAGTCGCAGCTCCAAGTGTCTTATAGTTGCACAGAACGGGGCTCTGGAGCATCAATGCAGCAGTGCCCCCATAGCAAGCGGCTTACTATTGTGGACACTGGTCAAGGTGAAGGGAGCCAGGAGTGGCAGCGGGGGGACACCGAGAAGAAGAGGATCAGTGCTGCTCTCTGCAAAACCACCGAACAGGGCAAGTAAGTATAACACGTTTATTTTTGTAAAACAGCAAACCTTAAATATCACTTTAAGCCTTATTGCAGCTACATCTACATTCAAACAGCAAACCTGTCTATTCTGAAAAGGTAAAAATTATGGAATGTTACCCATCACCCACATAGTGGAGATTTTTACAGAGGGGGAGAACACATGTAAATAGGATTTTTTCTACAGCTTACCTGTAAAATCCTTTTCTTGGAGTACATCACAGGACACAGAGACAGTTATTATATTAATAACTACTTGGGTTATACACCACGTATAGGTGGATGGACACTGGTAGATCAATTGGAACAATCAAACAGGAAGTCCTCCCATATATAACCCCTCCTACATCAGTTTTGTAGGACCTCTGTGTCCTGTGATGTACTCGAAGAAAACATTTTTTTTTTTCTCTCTTTATCGTACATCACAGGACACAGAGCCAATTATTATATTAATAACTACTTGGTACGTCCCAAAGAAATATCCTTGAGGGGAGGGAGACACCATCATGAAACTGCCATCAGAGAAGGACCTACTCTGCTTTTTGTAATACACCAAAGGCAGTATCTTCTATGGTATTGACATCCACCTGGTAAAAATCCTGTAGATGTATAAACCAAAGACCCAGTTGTGGTCTTGCACCCCTGGGCCACCGACACCCGGTAACAGATGGCCCAAGATACTCCCTCACACCTGGTAGAGAATCTCTCCCCAGAATTTTTTATTTTTTTGCCATTTAAACCAAAGGCACCTTTGATAAACTGGCAGATCCACTGCTAAATATTTTGACCTGGATGCCGCCTGCCCTTCCTGGGCTCTTCTGGCAGCACAAACTAGGATTCCTGACTGGTGCCAAAAACTCAAGTAGATCCAAAGTGCCTGAACAACCTCTAGGGCAGGAATATGCAATTAGCGGACACCCAGCTCTTGCAAAACTACAAGTCCCATCATGCCTCTGACAGCCACAAGCATGACACCCAGAGTCAGAGTCTTGCTATGCCTCATAGGACTTGTAGTTCTGCAACAGCTGGAGGTCCGCTAATTGCATATCCCTGCTCTAGAGTATGTAGCCATCTTTCTCCTGCAGACTGTGGATTAGGAGAAAAATAAAAGGGAAGACACTGTCCTGACTCAAGTAAAAACTAGAAACCACTTTAGGCAATAAGAGTGGACAAAGACACAACATCACCTTATGATGCAAGACCAAGAACAGCTCCTTGCATGAAAGAGCCGCCAACTCTGTCACTCCACACAGTGAAGTGATGGCAACCAAAGAAGCCACCTTCTGAGATAAAAGGACCAACAGAATCCCCCGATTTGTTCAAAAAGTGGCCTCTGCAAGGTCAATCAAGATCAAATTCAAGTCCCAAGAACACAAAAATGGCCTAGTTACATGCTGTATGAGGTATGAAACAAGGAGTGAGAAACAACGGCCTCTTGAAAAGAATGGATAGGGATGAACTGACCCTTAATGGTACTTAAAGCCGAATCTCCTTTCCCCTACCGATTGAAGAAAAAAAAAAGTCCTGAAATTGAAGTTCCCCAAAGCTGGCTTGCAAGGGCTCAACAGTACGGAGATACAAGACTCAAAACCATTAGGTCTTGCTGGACTGGGAGTGTCCAAGGAGCGATCCCCGCAAGACTCGCTATGTCAGTGTACCAAGCCCTCCTGGGCCAATTCAGTCAACACCAATATCAGTGTTACCACCTCACGGATCATTCGCAAAAGATGTGGCAGAAGCCGAAACAGAGGTAAAATGTTAAATAAGGGAGAACCGGTCCCTAAGGTGTTACCGGTACCATCTACCCCTATATGCAGTGGGACTCTTTTTCGGGACACACCTATCCCAAACTGTTGTAGAACTTGGAATCTAGTAGATTCCCCTGCAGAGTTCCCCCTGCCACTATTCTATCCCTGGAATATGTATTGGTGATAGAGACAGCACTTGTACTGCCCCAGACAGAATGTGGTCCACCTCCCTGAGTCGCATGACCTCTGGTGCTGCCCTGGTGGTTGATATATATGCAAACAAAAGAACGTGCTGCTCCGGGTGAGATAGGAAGCCTGATAATTACTGCATACAACCAACAATGAAAGAGATGGCTGCACTCCAAGATCAATTAAAATTCTTTAATATCCGAACATCCCAAGTGTTACAGACAGGCAGGTAGACTAGTTTCACACACTAACAGGTGCGCTTATTCATTACACAGAAGAGTCGGCAACATAACATAAAAATGAATGAAAAGAAAAACCCTAAGAAAACCATAGAAAAAAAGAGATTTTTAATACAGCTTACCTGTAAAATCTTTTTCTTGGAGTACATCACGGGACACAGAGCGGCATTCATTACTATATGGGTTATATGGAGTACCTTCAGGTGTAGACACTGGCAATCTCAAACAGGAAATGCCCCTCCCTATATAACCCCCTCCCATAGGAGGAGTACCTCAGTTTTGTAGCAAGCAGTATGCCTCCCAAAATGGTCCTCAAAAAAGAGGGGTGGGAGCTCTGTGTCCCGTGATGTACTCCAAGAAAAAGATTTTACAGGTAAGCTGTATTAAAAATCTCTTTTTCTTTATCGTACATCACGGGACACAGAGCGGCATTCATTACTATATGGGATGTCCCAAAGCAATGCTTACAATGAGGGGAGGGAGAACATCTCCAAGACAAAAGGATTTAATTTAGAGATATACTCAAATCATAATAAATCCAACTTAGTTGAGAAAAATAAAATTTTTAAATTTAACTCGAACAAGAGGAGCCCCCGGAATCCGAGGGTCTCAAACTGCAGCCTGCAGCACTGCCTGCCCGAAGGCAGTATCAGTATTCCTTCTTACGTCCAACTTGTAGAATTTTGTAAACGTGTGGACAGAAGACCAGGTTGCCGCCTTGCAAACTTGAGCCATAGAGATCTGGTGGTGTGCTGCCCAGGAGGCGCCCATGGCTCTAGTAGAATGAGCCTTTAATGATACTGGAGGAGGCAACCCTTTCAAGCCGTAGGCCTGAGTGATTAATTGCTTAATCCACCTAGAAATGGTGGACTTTGCAGCTGCCTGCCCCTTCTTGGGCCCATCCGGTAGAATGAACAGCACATCTGTCTTCCGGATCTTCTTTGTAGCTTTAAGATAGGCCTTCATGGCCCTGACAATATCCAAGGTATGCAGCAACCCTTCCTTTCTGGAAGTAGGTTTAGGGAAGAAGGATGGTAATACCAAATCCTGGTTCAAATGAAAACTGGATATGACCTTCGGAAGGAAGGAAGGATGAGGGCGGAGAACGACCCTGTCCTTATGAAAAACAAGATATGGTTCCTTACAGGATAAGGCTGCCAGCTCCGAAACTCTTCTTGCGGAAACTATGGCAACCAAAAATACTAACTTCCTTGTCAGTAGAACCAAAGGAATATCAGCCAACGGCTCAAACGGTTGTTTCTGTAAACTTGACAGAACAAGATTTAAATCCCACGGACAAAGCGGGGATTTAACTGGAGGTCTAATACGTAAGACCCCTTGAAGGAAGGTCTTAACCAGCGAGTGGGTGGCCAGCGGCCGCTGAAACCACACTGACAGAGCAGAAATCTGTCCTTTGATTGTGCTTAATGCCAATCCTTTATCCACTCCTAGCTGGAGAAAACGTAATACTCTATCGATGGTAAATTTGCGAGAAAGCCATCGCTTGGACTCACACCAGCCTACATAGGCCTTCCAGACCCTGTAATAAATCACCCTAGAGACCGGTTTCCTGGCTCTGATTAGGGTAGAGATTACTTTCTGAGACAGACCTCTACCCCTGAGAATCAGGGATTCAGCTTCCAGGCCGTCAAATTTAGATGCCGTAAGGCAGGGTGGAGGATCGGACCTTGCGATAGCAGGTCTGGCCGTAGAGGAAGAGTCCAAGGGTCTCCCACTACCATCCTTAAGATTAGTGAGTACCATGCCCTTCTGGGCCATGCTGGAGCTACCAGGATGACTGGTATGTGCTCCACCCGGATCCTGCGCAGCAGGCGGGGTAGTAACTGGAGCGGGGGAAACGCATAAAGAAGTTTGAACTGATGCCAAGGGCAAACCAACGCATCGGTTCCGCAGGCCATTGGATCCCTTGAGCGGGACATGAACCTGTCTAGTTTCTTGTTGAGTCTCGATGCCATGATATCCACGTCCGGCACTCCCCATCTTTGGCAGAGTGCTTGAAAGACTTGTGGATGCAGAGACCATTCCCCCGGCCATAGAGTCTGGCGGCTTAAGAAGTCCGCCTGAAAGTTGTCCACTCCTGGAATGAATATTGCCGATATGCAGGGCACATGAGCCTCTGCCCATAGAAGAATCAAGCTCACCTCTCTCTGAGCGGCTTGACTCCTGGTTCCCCCTTGGTGATTTATGTGTGCCACGGCCGTGGCATTGTCTGATTGAATTCTCACCGGGAACCCCTGCAATTTTGACGTCCAAGCCCTGAGGGCTAGTCGAGCAGCTCTGAGCTCCAAGATGTTGATGGGCAACTGCTTCTCTGGCTTTGCCCAAGTACCTTGGCGAGTGCAACCATCCAAAATTGCTCCCCAGCCCGTCAGGCTGGCGTCTGTGGTCACTATCTTCCAAGCCACTGGGCTGAAAGACCTCCCCTTCAGTAGATTCTGAGGGTCTAACCACCAACACAGACTTTGTCGGACTCTTGATGAGAGCGGCAACGGGATATCCAAGGCCTGTGGCCTTCTGCTCCATGCTGACAGGATGGCTGCCTGTAGGATGCGAGTGTGGCTCTGGGCGTATGGTACCGCCTCGAATGTGGCCACCATCTTGCCTAGTAACCTCATACATAGGCGAATAGTCGGTTCTTTCTTGCTTAGAACCAGTAGGATTAATTCCTTGATGGCTTTTACCTTCCTCAGAGGTAGGAACACTCCTTGTTGTTCTGTGTCTAATCTCATGCCGAGATATTCCAACTGCTTTGTGGGCTGGAAAGCTGACTTTTCTCGATTTAGGACCCAGCCGAACCTCTCGAGGTATTGGACCGTGAGGGCCACTGCTCGCTCCAAGCCGGGAGACGAGTGATCTATGACTAGGAGGTCGTCCAGGTATGCTAGGATCGTGACCCCTTGGATCCTTAGTTTGGCTAGGATTGGAGCTAGGACCTTCGTGAACACCCGGGGGGCCGTAGCCAACCCGAAGGGAAGCGCCACGAATTGGAAGTGACGCGAAGCCACCATGAAGCGTAGATATCTTTGATGTGGCTGATAAATTGGAACATGAAGGTAGGCATCCTTTATGTCTATGGACGCCATGAAGTCGTCCTTCTGGAGTGTGGCAGCTGCTGACCGCACGGATTCCATCCGAAATGAGCGGATCTTTAGATATGCATTTACCATCTTTAGGTCCAAAATTGGCCTGACATCTCCATTGGATTTTGGGATGATGAATAGGTTGGAGTAGAAACCCAGCCCCTGTTCCAGGACTGGTACCTCTACTATTACTTCCTGGGAAAGTAGATGATCTAATGCCGATCTTAATGCGGCTCCCTTTTCCGGATCGTTTGGAATCCTCGACTTCTGGAAATGAGGAGGAGGAAACCTTAGGAAATCTAATTTGTAGCCTGTGGCCACGGAAGACCGTACCCACTCGTCGGGAATGCTGGCTTCCCAAATCTCTGAAAAGAGTCGCAGCCTTCCCCCCACCTTCGTGGGTGGGGGCGCCCCTTCATAAGGTTGGCTTGGGGGCTGGTTTTGCTGGTTTGCGAAACCACTGCCTTTTGCCTCTAACAGCCTGTCCTTGTGATCTGCTGTTGAAGCCGAAGTTTGCTTTTGCAGGAAGCCGTCGATACTGCTTGGCATTAGAGGGCCCCTGCCCAGGGGAATACTGTCGTTTAAACGCAGGTCCCTGAACCTTCTTCTTAGTTGGCAAGAGAGTACTCTTGCCGTTTGAAATGGTCTGAATGTATTTATCTAGGTCTTCTCCGAAGAGTCGTCCTCCATGGAAGGGGAACCCTACCAGGAGCTTCTTGCATGGGGGCTCAGCCTCCCAGCTTTTTAACCATAAGAGTCTTCTCATATGGATAAGGGATAACGATAAACGTGACGCTTGCTGGATAGAATCCTTGATTGCGTCTACCGTAAAACATATGGCCTTAGGGACATCCGAAAATTTTTCTGCCTGCTGGGCCGGAATAAGTTTAAGCATCTGCTTAAATTGATCCGATAATGCTTGAGCGACCCCAATCGCAGCCACAGCTGGCTGTACTACTGCCCCTGCAGTAGTGAAGGAGTTCTTAAGTAGTGCTTCCAAGCGCTTATCAACTGGATCCTTGAACACCTGTATGTTTTCTACAGGGCATGTTAACGATCTGTTAACACATGAGATGGCTGCGTCCACTGCAGGAGTAGCCCATCTTTTGGAACATTTTTCTTCCATAGGATATAGGACAGAGAACCTTTTAGGTGGTAAGAAGATCTTATCTGGCTTGTTCCAATCTTGGAACAAAATTCCCTCTAATAGAGGATGGATCGGAAACACAGCATTGCTTTGAGGCGCCCTCAGTGAGCCCAAAGCTGAAACCGTCGATACCTGGAGATCTGGTACTGGCAAGTTGAATGTCCTATGGACCAAGTCCGACAATCCTTGAATCCACCAGCTCTCCCTCAGGGAGACTGCCCCAGACTCCTCTGTATCCGGGTCTTCGATCCCTGAACCTACTTGGTCCGTGTCCAAGAGGTCGTCCAATTCCCCTGAGGAAAGGACCTCCTCTTCTGAGGGTCCGCGCTCGGGCGACGGAGATCTATTCCGCTTACTGCCCCGCATAGCTGCGGATATCATTTTTCCCATGCTTTTCTCATCTCTTTTAAAGAGGTGAGTAATACCTCCTCCGTGACCATCTTAGGGTTGGACTGACCCGCGTCAGCTCCAGCCCCAGATCCCGATGGCCCCAAGGCTCCCTGTAGGGAAAACAGCGGCATACCATGGTACAATACCGAGGTACACCTGCTACCTATTGGTATTTGGAACTATAAAAGTTAATT